>NC_051157.2:45905926-46199331 GCF_013339745.2 Dermacentor silvarum | reverse complement strand
CTGTAGGTGCATTGTGGGTGCCGTAGAAAATTTCCAAATTTACGCTCGGGAAGCCCTAAAGCGCTCTTTCGAGCTGTGAAATAAGTTATGAAATTGTTGCTGTAACCAAACACTCTTGCTTGAAACTTTTTCATACGCGCATACCACGGCGTCCGCGCACAGTATCTTGCTAAGAAAAAGTTTTACTTCGGGAGCTCCTAGCTAAATTCCTGGGATTGCAAAAATAGTTTTGCTCGGCGTCCGCAGAACAGAAATTCATTACGATTGTTTCATTCAAAAGAAAAGTTCATATCTAGCAACTAAAGGGAATTCATTTTTATTTAGGCTGTCAATTGCTTGACAAATATTGTGGAAAATTGCTAAAACTAAAAAAAATGTTCGGCACTAAGTTGTCAACGTTGTAATTCAATAATAAGTAACAATATCACAAGCCTGTAAGCTGTCTCTATTAAGCTATGTAAAGCGGACCAAGGAGGAGGAGAAGTAGGAAAAGAGGGAAGGAAAGGCAGGGAGGTCGACCAGACGCACGTCCAGTTTGCTACCCTACATGGGGGAAGTAGTTTAAAAGGATGAAGAGAAAGAAAGTAGAGAGAGGGAAGAAGGTACACTCAGTGTGAACACGTGCAGTCGTCCAACACTTCACAATCGGTGACCCAGGCCAGTCGAGTTCATGAATCGTATCAATGCCCGCGTCGCATTGAAAGTCTGCGACGCGTGGGGCCATGGTCCAACAATCTTTGTCTCTGAACATAGTTTGCTGTCTAATTGTTTTAACACACTCCGAAGAATGTCGCGTTCGATGTCATAAAGATTACAAAAACGCAACACGGGCTCAATCGTCTCTTCACAGTTGCAAGAGTGACAGATCGGTGTGTCGGACATTCCAATAAGGAATGAGTAGGCTTTCGTAAAAAGCACTCCTAACCAGAGGCGGAAAAGTTTAAAGTTGCATCACGGCGGGAGAAGTTCGATGGAATCTGTAGCTTCAGTGTCGAATCCATTCGGTGGAGACGACATTTCGAGAAAATCGGGGTGTTCCATGAAGTTGTAGCCTTGGTTTGAGCAAGTAAACAAAGACACCTCGCAGCGTCTGTCCTAGATAAGGGTATAGGAATGGTCAGGGTTTTTTTATGGGCTGACCGGGCGGCATCATCAGCAAGGTCATTACCGACGATGCCACAGTGCCCCGGAAGCCATTGTAAGATGATGCTATGTCCGTTCATGAGCACTTCATGGAGAACCTCTCTGGTCTCAAATACCAGTTATTCATGGGTTTTGCGTCATAAGGCTGACTGCAGACTCTGAAGGGCTGCCTTGGAATCACAAAAAGTGACCCACTTTTGAGGTTTTGCTTGTGCGATGTCATTAACAGCGGCACGTAGGGGGCGTCAAGTTCTGCTGCCGTAGAAGTCGTTATACACTTTGAATTTCATTGTAAAGCAGACCAGACTGCTTTACTATACACCACTGTAAAAGTAGCACTAACCTGTGCGTAGAACTCTCGCAAAATCCTCATAAGCGATTTAACAATTTCACATAGCCTGTAAACCCATAAATCACGTTTGTCCGCTGTAGGTGATCTAACAGATGCAATTTTCAAAATCACGATCACTAGTTATGGTGCCGAGGTACGGATTTTCAAACTTCGGCCTAATTCTTTTGTTATAGCTATACCAAATTTTGACGATTTTTGTAAAGAATAAGAGGTTATTAATGAATATTCTGCTTCAAACAGTTGCTAGAATTTGACTTTCTCTCACAAATGCAACAAGTTTATTTCAAATTTTTCTAGTGATTGTCTTATGAGATCATTTTTGCGATCTGCATGCACTTTAATAAGGGAATTGGATTTGACCCCGAGCTAAAGTTTCCTCTTAGTTAATTACAAGGCTTTCAATGCCGGCGTGCCGGCATTGTGTCACAGCGCAACATCTGCGGCTCGATACGGCGCGCGAAGTCGGTGGGGCTGTACACGGAGGCCGCAGACATCAATGCAGGAAGCAGAGACGCCTCTTGGCTTGAACAACGTCCCCAGGCTATAACAAAAAGTACAAGGTACGCCGAGCCGTTTTATATCCAATAACTCTGCTGAGAAACTTACATGTAACTACAGAGCCTTATTGGACTTCCTGCACGTGCCGGGTTGAATTCATATTTATGAGTTGCACCCCCCCCCCCCTCCCCGTTTACGTTAGTACAGCGTAAGGCAGCGCTCCTCACAAAAAAAAAGAAAAAAAAAGAAAAGAAAAGAAAAAGCTGCCAGAGCCGAAAGTGCTGCCACCGCCGATGGGGCCCTGGACTGAGGACCGCACCCACCACGGTGATTTACATGTCTTCGTCTGCGCTCAAAATAAAGTTTGTTTTTTTTTTCTCTCTCTCTCTCTCACTCACTGCTAGACTGGAATTTTTGTTGCAAATATGCAAGCTGCAACAAGTCTGCATGTAGGCACGCTTCTGACAATTTTTCTCTTTAGTTTTGGGCATAAAAAGAATCCGGATTGATAGTGTCGGTTTTTTATCGCGATTCCAGGTAGTCGCGCATAGCTTGCGCGACGATGGACAGCATGTCAAGCAACAGTCACTTTTGCGTATTACATTCGAGTGGCGTGTAACGTTCACTGCATGGGCACCGGCGTAAAAAGAAAGATTTCACTTACACTTCAGGCCAATATTTTATGCACGCACTGAATCTTTGTTTTACCATGCAGTGAAGTACAAAGGGTCATATTATTAATGCGATTAGCATGATTTGCCTACTTCAGCCAATCTGATTCTAATTATCTATCTCTTACGCCGACCCAGTGACCCAGATTGTCTGCCAGCTTGGGCCAGTAGGTAGGCTCGAGTACTGCTGGTGATGGTGATACCATCGCTGTCGTTCCCTCGTCGTCATTCCAGCTTCGTCATCCAACTTTTGTCACGTCGTCGTCAAGCGTCGTCGTCACTCCGTTGTCGGAGTGGCGACGACGATGACGTCAGAATGGCGCTCCCGCCATCGTCGCCATACGCTCGTCGTCATTCCATTGGCCTCATGCCGTTGTACAGTCACATTGTTTCATTGTGATACCACCGTCATTATTTTACAATCGTTATCACGTTGTCGTCACTGCGTCGTCCTCGTGACGTCATGGTCGTGGCCCACCCTTGCGAGTGAGTGTCATAGCATAGTGAGCCGATCCCGGAGGTAGCGTATGTCAGTATAGCCGAAGCAATGTAAATATCAAAATTAGCGCTACCGATTCTAAATAAAGGTGTCTTTCAGCAATACCATGTCACTGCATTGTTTGGATGCTAATCGCTTTAAGGTCGCGCGAGACAATCATTGTGGGATGTGTTCTGTCGGAATTTTTGGTAAGATATCGATTTGGAAGGACTAAAGAATACAGCCTGAAGCCCGATTAAAGATTAAAGCCTGAAGTAAACCTCTCATCGGTAATAGTCGGTTGAGTACACTGATTATCTTGCCCTGCATCAAGGACGACGTGAGATCGACGTTGCTGAGGATTTCTGCGCAAGAATCGCTGGCTTGCCATCATGACCTGTACCATTAGCACGTGATGTTGCGGCATCCAAGGACTCTCGCATGGATCTCTTGTTCTCTATGGAGGAGCTCGAAGCTGCGCTGGCGACTTGTAGGAAGTCATCATCGCCTGGGCCCGACGGTGTCACATACAAGGCACTTGGAAACCTTGGCCACAAAGCCCGCAGTGCACTCTTGGAGAGATACAACGAATCCTGGCGGGAAGGATTGATTCCTTGTGAGTGGAAAGTCAGCCGCCTAATAACTTTACTTAAGAGCTCTAAATCTCCATTAGACTTGGCATCGTACCGTCCCATCGCTCTTGCCAGTTGCGTTGGGAAACTAATGGAAAGGATGGTGTTGACGCATCTTGAATGGTATTTGGAACACAATGAGGTATATCCCAATGCAATGGCGGGCTTCCGGCGCGGTCGGTCATCGGTCGATAACGTGCTTGATTTGGTAACATCTATTCAACACCAAAAGAGCATGAAACGTTTAACGGTGGCGATGTTTCTTGATGTCAAAGGCGCATATGATAATGTAGTGCACCAAGCAATCCTCGATACTTTGATCGATGTGGGCATTGGTGGCCTTGCACTGCGCTGGATTCACAGCTATTTGGAGGATAGATCCTTCTTCGTACTTACAGAAGATGGAATGACATCCCACCATGTCACCAGCAAAGGCGTGCCACAAGGCGGAGTGTTAAGCCCCACGCTCTTCAACGTAGCACTGCTAGGCCTTGTTGGATCATTGCCAAGGACGGTTCATATATCCATCTATGCAGATGATATCTGCATCTGGGCAGCCGGCGTAGCTCGTCCGCAGATACGAGCGAGACTGCAGAAGGCGGTCACACAAACGTCGTCCTATCTGCGTATGAAAGGCCTAGAATTATCCTCCGAAAAGTGCCGATTAGTCGCATTTACGCGCAAAACAATGACTCCATATGTTATACGCATAAATGGACAAGTAATTGCTTACGAAACAAAACACCGTTTCCTTGGAGTCATCATCAATTGTGATTTGTCTTGGACGCCATATATTTCATATATGAAAAAGAGGTTGACTGCAATAGCACATGTATTCAAATTTGTCGGCGGAAAGTCTTGGGGTGCGTCTGTGCAATCGATGCTACAGCTGTACCATGCATTATTTATGGGCTTCCTAAGGTACAGCCTGCCCGTACTGGGAAGCACCAGTAAAACGAACCTTCGAACACTCCAGAGTATGCAAGCCCAAGTTCTACGGACGTGCCTCGGCCTCCCTAAGTGTGCATCCACAGCGGCCACAATCGCCATAGCACGTGACCACCCTATATCAACATACTTTGCAGTCGACGCTCTAAGAGTGCACATTCGACATGTCGCAAGGACCCCCTTTCACCATCTTGCTTGCCTGCCAACGACTAGGCCGCATACGAGTTTTAGCCGTCTCCTGACTATACACGGAGCATCGCTACCATCGAATTACGTCCCTGCAGCATGGCCTTCGTTACCACTGTGGTCTCTGCATTCACCTCGAATATGCCTCACCATTCCAGGCGTGAATAAGAAGGCACAAATGCCGTCAGCAGCATTGAAGCAGGCAGCATTATTGCTACTACATGAGGTCCACAGTGACCGCTTACATGTTTACACAAATGGGTCGGTCATGCACTCCAGTTCAGCAGCTGCAGTATTTGTCCCAGCAAAATCTACAGTAATAAAATTCCCGACATCGCACTTGACATTGACGACGGCTGTCGAACTTACAGCTCTGTGTGCAGCAATGAAATTTATCGAACAGGAACCGCCCCAGAAATGGTCTATCTTCTGCGATTCCAAGGCCGCCCTCCAGAGTCTGCTCTCTGCACTACGCCGTGGACCCTACGAACGACTTGTCGCGGACACACGCGCAATTTACCATCAAGCAGTTGACAAAGGACATGACATTTTCTTTCAATGGCTGCCAAGTCACTGTGGTATCTTTGGAAACGAGCAAGCGGACGCAGCCGCTCGATCCTCACATACCAGTACCGATTGCGTCGCTATCCCTATGTCCAGAACAGACGCAGCAAGAAAGCTCCGTGCGCTTGCTCGCGAGCTTACGTTAGCCCACTGGAATTCAACGGACTTTAAAAACCAGCGCCTCTGTTCCCTGGATCCTAATCTGAAGTTCCGCCTTCCACATGGCTTACCACGACGGGAGGTAACTCTCATTTGTCGCCTAAGACTTGGAGTAGCATTCACCAACGCGTACTCCTACCTGATGGGAATGGCCACAAGTCCAGATTGTGAAACTTGCGGGTGCAAAGAGACGATAGCACATCTTCTGTGTGATTGTCGTCGTTTTAGTGCACAAAGGAAAGTCCTCAGAACCACGCTCGACAAGATAGACAGCCGTCCCCTTACGGAAGCCAGAATTCTTGGTCCCTGGTCCCAGCCGACGTCGGAACGAACTGCTTTAAAAGCGCTAGTACGCTTTTTGAAAGAAACAGGACTTCATGAAAAACTATAGAATTGTGCGGACAAATGTGTTTTTTTTTGTTCTTTTTTGTTTTTGTTTTCTTTTTAATCTTCTCTTGTTTTCTAATCTTTTCTGCCCTTACCCCATCCCCCCGTGCAGAGTAGCCAACCGGACACTTAACCTGGTTAACCTCTCTGCCTTTCGCCTCTTAATTTCCTTCCTTCCTTCCTTCCTACACTGATTAGGTGTTGCGCACTGAACACACCCTGCATCACGAGTACTTTAGGGCACGCTTTACAATAAGATGTGTCCTATTGGTCCAGCATGCCATCGCAAAAGGGTGGTAGGTATATCCCCTGGGCCAGCAGAGCATTTATCTTTGAGCTTTAGTATCAAGGAAAGAACGCCTTCGAACGTTATAATACAAGTTGACAGAGCTGGAACAGAATTGCTCCGCGTGACGGTATGCATGGTCAGCATGCGCTAATACTGAATGTAAGTAGTGATCAAAGTGTTCGGCTATTTCCACTGGATCGGCGAACACGGGGCACTCGAAGATTGCCTTCTCCAGTTCTTACGGAATTAGTTGAAGAAAGTAAATGAAATATGATGAAATAGAATAGAATTGAATCTATTCTGCCATGTTCGTACATACCTATCTTCCTCAGCATTTCTTTGTATGCCTGTGTTGAAGTCCTTTCACTACACTAAGTCAAGCACCTATAGACTATGGTGCCAATAGAAAGAACGTGAAGTGTAACAGAACACCGCTAACCGTCCTTCTCTTCCAAAAAGGGAGACGAGGAGGTTTTGAAGAATGCCGGTGAAGAAACGCGAGTATCATGCACAGGCACGCGGCGCACGATTGCAAACAACTGTAGTGGCTGGTGTTCTGCCTCTGCTCAGAGTTACCCAGCGGTGAAATTATTCGAGAAAAGGGCAGGAGTGGAATATAATACGGGACCGGTTGTTTCATGGCTATATATATTGTAGGAAATTAGCACGCGCGCGGGAACGCAAGCTGGCCGTCAAACGCAATGAATGAGCTAATTTTCCGGCTCATGCAAGTGCGCGACGTGCAAGTGTGAAACGCAATTTCACACTTGCACGTTAAGGTTTACAATTCAGATGGTGAAAACGCGCCGGAAACGAAGATGCGCAGAAAGAATGAACACATTCCATGCAGTGTGTTGTGGTGTGCGTTCATTACTTCTGTCCGTATTCGTTTCCACGCTGAACCAACTTGGCCGGCGTCGCACGCTTCTGCAAAGTTTGGAAGCTCATTTTATTAAAGGAAATGGAAGTGCCTGAGTGAACCACACAACGATCTCTCTGTTCCTTTACGATGTAACTTTGCTAGGTAATCCCGCGCAAGGTTATAATAAAATATCAGGCATGCATATAATTCGGTATCGTTGTCCGTTCCAGGTCAGCCAAATGGTTGTTTAGTTTGGAACACAAGAATTTAAGTGTGTTTGGTCGCTTTAAAAAAGTTAGTTGGTGGCCTATATTATAGTGTTGCTTTGTGTTTTCTTGTTGTGGTGTCCCTTTCTTCCATTCGTGCTGTAATCTCTATGTAATGTGTAGGGGCGCTGCCACGTGGACGCTACAGACGACAAAGAGCAAGCTATACTCACAAAAGTGTCATGGCGTTGCCACACAATAAGCTGTCAAGCGAAAATAGAGTCACCAAGGCGCCAAGCTCTTTCTTTTATTTGACAGCTTAGAGCTGGACAAGAACACTGCCGCTTGCGAGGAGAATCCAAACCGCATGCATTACAAATTAAATACGTGCGAACAGCGGCAGGAGTGCAAAATTGCGTGGTGTGCGGAAGTTGGAATGAAGGGTTTCTTTCCTCTCGCTACATTTCGCGCACCAACATCCAACACTCTCACAGCTAAACGGCAGGGAACATTTAAGCAACCGTGGGTCATCGGCTGATAAAGGAGCCTGGCGTTAACAGGACAAGCGAGCTAATTCCTCTTGCAATTACTATCATTACTACAGCTACAACTACAACATTCACTAAAAATACCACCACAATTGACACTCCTATTCGAACAAATAAGAATAATAATAACGCTGCTACTACACACATTACCCCCAATAATATTTCCGCCACAAGAACATTTTTGGTTCCATGGCCTGCATGTTATTTGTTCATATACACATATGAAACCACGCTTTCCTTTGATATTGACTAAAATATTTTTAAATGTTTTATGACAACAATGGTACGATATATTCATATCCATGTTAAGATGCTGTTCCTTCTTTTTCTGCTGTCTTCTTTCTTTTTTGCGTATTTTTCGGGTCAAGACGCTAATCAACCAAAACTTCAATATGCAAGAAATTTAAGAACAGTCGAGGAAAAGAACGAGAATCATAGCGCTATCACGCACATTGGGTAAGAGAAGCTGAGTTTCTAAAGACATCCTTAGATGATTAATTCTACTAGACAATTTCGCGGAATAAAATGACTAGTGTAATAGCAGCTCCCCAAACGCGCCAATTAGGGCAAAAATTACGCGTTTGAAGAGGGTGAACAAAGGTTACGACGGATAATCAATTTCTTAACCTATAAAATGAATTACCTATCGTCGTTTTTCTCCAACTACAACAAAGCATATAATAGATCACGTGAGTATACTTACTTCGCACGTGACTTAAGAACGTTTACTAAGCGAACTTTCCTGAAGAAGGAATATTTCTAATCGAGTAATAACAAGGATGTCTCGCATCCTTATGGCTGTAGCCTTCACTTGCACGCGTCTAGCTGTATGGTTTATGCACGCATCTAGCTGTATGTTAAAATGACTGGTCAGTGCGTTACAACAATGCTGCTGTCTCTGTACTATTCAGTCTTCTTTCTTCATAAACTGTGCGAGGAAATTTTGACACGGCATGAAAGATATACAGGCCTCATCATACTTACTTGTTTTTCCTTCTTGCCATTTCGCTTGTATTTCCATTACTTTATGAAATTGCGTTAGCAAACATGAATTCCAAAGTGCCCGAAAGCCACTGCAGTTAATTACCAAGTCATTGCATGGCTGCGTATGCTGCGAGTACAGTTACGCGTCGTGTGCATAAGCATGTGAGGAGACATGTAAAATCTCACGTTGGGTGTTGCGAAAGTTATGCACGCGCCATCATTGGATTGCATCCTTAAGACATGTAATATTATTGCACGTGACGGCACGAAATGACTGCGCCTCTACTTGTGACACGCATTAGTGTCGGAAATATAAAAAGACCTGTTACGTTATCGTAGCTGCCTCCTTTCGCTTTTACCGCTTTCGTTTCTCTTCGCTTGGTGAAAGAGTGGCAGCTTTTTTTTTTCGTACTTACGGATATCTTTCAGCATGTCCCGGAGCACCTATTTAACACAATGACCTAATAATAATAACAACAACAACACATTTTAGCAGAAACCATCTCACGATGACGGTCGACTGTAAATCGCTTAGCATCGACACAACGTATTGCCGCCGTCGAAACGAGTTCTGTATGAGGCGTGTACTGCAGCTGAACGCCTTTTTTCGCGCTTTCCTAAGCACACTCGGCGCCATCTAGCATCGCGATCACGAACCCTGCGCGTAGCCTCCGAAATGCTTGGCGCGCCGGTGCATGCAAAATCTAAAGATTGTTCCATCGCTTGCCGCACACCCAGTGGTACAAATTCGGTGACCAAAGTTGGTGACAGGTGCATTGAAGAGCGACACATAACCAGAGCATTCATGGCGCAGCTCGCTAAAGCGTCGGGTTGCTGTCCTCGAGGAGCCTTTCTTTTTTAGCAATTTTTGTGGCTTTCACGGAGACAGGCTGACGCATTGTGAAAACTATGCTCTTCACAGATACGGAGAAAAAAAATCTCGACTTTGACCAATATTGTGCATTGTTTCGTTTTCACTATTTTTCGACCTTCATAGGGGTCATATTGTGTAATAATTAATTAAAATCAGTGCTATTAACCCGTATATTATTACTACATCTTTCTTAGAGCCATAGCCATAACATTTTGCTTTGGGACCTAACCAAAATGCGGATTCGGCAAAATTTACAAGAAGTGCTTCGACTGACTGCGTGCTTCCATAATATTTTCATCAATGCAATTTTAACAGCGAAGCTGGTAATTCGAGTCGTATTTGTGGTGCGTAGCCCTAGTAGCCATGGCAACCCTCCTTTCCAGCTCCCTGCCTTCCCGATCCCTGCCACTAGGCCGCGCAAAGCTCAAGACACAGCGAAGCTGGCGGATTGATATCGAGCAGCTTGCCTCCAACGCGTTCGGCGTCACCAAGCAGCAGCGTTCTTGGCACTGTGCCAACCTTGGTTAGCCTGCCTGCGTTTATGGCATGCCAGGAACGTTGTCGCTCTAGGCGCCGACGCGTCCAGCGCTAGTCACCCGAAATGTCACCACCACGTTCGGCGTCGGCAAGCGACAGCGTTCTTGGCACTGTACCAAACTTGGTTAGCCTGCCTGCGTTTGTGGCATGCCAGGAACGCTGTCGCTCGTAGGCGCCGACGCGTCCAGCGCTAGTCACGCGAAATGTCGCGAAAGGAAAGGTACCTCCGAAAATGATCGCTCGAGAATACGTTCCCCCTACATGCGTATAGTGAAGTTAAACCAAGTTAAGACCTAGCAGCAACCAAGTTCACACCTAGCAGTAGCAGCCAGTAAGCTTCGCTGTGCCTAAGCTTTGCGCGAGTGAGTGCAAACTTGCCTGATTTTTTATCCACTTTCATTTCCATTATTTTGCTCTAACCAAACTAATATTGATTTCGTGTTTTTTGGCTCTCAGACAACATTTATATTTTTTGGTGTGAAAATTAAATATCGTCACTGGACGTGCCTGGCTGAACTTATCTGAACAAACATAATAATAATAATAATAATAATAATAATAATAATAATAATAATAATAATAATAATAATAATAATAATAATAATAATAATAATAAGAATAAGAAGAAGAAGAAGAAGAAGAAGAAGAAGAAGAAGAAGAAGAAGAAGAAGAAGAATAGCCGACGGAAGATGACGGAAGGACGGAAGATGACGTTTCTAAGATTGCATAACAGCGAGGAACCTTGCGGCCGTCTCATTCCAGAGCGAACAAACAGCGGGGGATGCTTTGCTACGACGCAGTCTTGTTCAATGCCATGCCAAATGAGTTGGCCCCGCGGCAATATCTTCTTACAATCTTTCACTTATATCGGGCAGCTTAAAAAAGACAAATAGAAAGAAAACACGAAGACGTCAGCATCTATATGGCTTCACTGAATCACGAATTTAGTATCCCAGCATTTACTGGAACTGGGTTTACTTGTGAAAATGACATTGTGACACTAGATACGTATCGCTGTGAGGCCCTTAGCCATTATAATCAAAGAGGCGGTGGAGTGGCACTATATATCGCTGACCAGAAAAAAGTGCGAAGTCGTTTCAGAGTATTGAATTGTTACGGTTGACTACACATTATTGACGGTTGATAATCGCTCATTTGCTATGACAGTGCTTTACCGCGCACCCGCTGGTTTGATTACGAACTTTTTGACATGTTTGCTAGGTGTGTGCATTTTTCTTGATCTTTCTGTCTCCCCTTACCCCTTCCCCAGTGTAGGGTAGCAAACTGGATATCTACCCTCCGGTTAACCTCCATGCCTTTCGCATCTCATTTCTCTCTCTCTCTCTTTTGACATGTTTGAAAAGCTAACTGTCGTCTCTGAATATACGTGTTGTTTTAAGTTCTCCAAAATATTTAAAAATTGCCTCAGGCAGGTAGCATAATTCTTGTCCATAAGCCGGATTATTCGAAGAGGTAGACATTACTAGCACGAGACATCGAAACACATAACTAACTAATGAAAGAAAATTCCCTAATTACCTTCCTAATGAATTACTTTATGGTACATATTGCAATTTACGAATTGTAGTCGGTGTGTTTGCAAGACGTAGTCACTTGAAATTAATCAAGCGGATATATACACGTATATATCCGCTTGATTCATTTGAAGTGGCTACGTCTTGCAAACTCACCGGCTACAATTCGTAATTTGCAAATGAATCACGTGGCATTGCAAATGAATCAATATATATATAAACACATTTATTTTCTGTTTCGACAGGGCACCAAGCCTTCATCAAGACGCGTTGAAAACAAATTTGTTGTGAATTTCAACGTGCAAAATCCTCCATCCGCGCAGAAATAAATCCTTCATTCGCGAAGATTGCAGTACGCGTTCAGAGCTCGGTGACGCCGGGCTCTGAGCTCCTAATCATCGGGAAATGACCGATCGTACAGTCCGCTCATTGCATGCCGGCGAGTCTGGCATTGTTCGTTGAACCGAGAATCGAGGTAGATGAGGGGATCTTCACATCCCCACAGAGCGCACATGGAGAAATGAGCCATTTCAATGCGATAGCTGTATAGATTAGTGAAGGCTACTCGGACCCGCATCCAACCGAGCGGTCTTGCATCATATCGTGGGAGATTCGGCGGTAATTGAATTTGTAATGTAGCGAAACTGTATAGGGGGCAGTCGAGAGGTTGTGCGGAGTATGGTAATGAGCCAGAGTGGTATAGCGCGCAAAACCCTTCATCCACGCCGAAATAAATCCTTCATTCGCATGACTGCACATTGTGTGCTTATACATGCTTCTGTTCTTGTGTTTTGTTGTTTTACGTTATCCCCGGACAAAATGCTTTCTCAATTTGACCAAATTTTAACGTGTAAGAATCGGAAGTATGTGGTCGAAATAGGATTTTTTTTTTACTTTTTGAAAATCATATTTCGACCTCTTGTGAAATCTGTACAAAGTAAAGTGCAAGCTTCTTACACGTTACAGCCAACGCAAAGTCGCAATATAGAAAATCTATGCGAAACCTATTCACATTATCCTTGAAGCCTTCACCCTTCTACGAAACACCAAGTATTCATATCAACAGTTATCAGACAAGACAGCGTTTCACCATCTCATTTAAAGAGCATTTTAACCTACCAGTCTCGCTGATCGTATTGTGCTTAAAGCTTGTGTTAGGGAGAGTGAACCAACGCCGCGCGGCGCTTTCTTCGCGTAGCACTTGGCTGTTATCTAGGACTGCAATGTGGGCTTGTTGGTACATCTTTGAGTGCGATTGTAACGCATATAGACAAGGACGCCAGATGGCACATGAAATACACAGACATGGCACAGACTTAGCGCCGTGTCTGTGTCTTTCGTCTGCCTTCTTGCGTCCTCGTCTATATCCGCTACAATCGTCTACTCGAAGATCGCTGTTAACGTCAAGGTTGGGTACAGCACGTCGGGTGCAGCAGCGTCCAGATGGACGATAATGAACAGTATGCAGTCACACCTACGTTTTCCCCCAAAGGCCATGCGCTAGCTCAGGCGAGAATTGAGGTGAAGCGCCACGCCATGCCTTGAATAAACAAGCAAGGAAATAACGGAAACCATATTGAACCACACCACCGCGCTCAGTATGCAACACCATTCTGCAAGACGCAAAAGTTGTACACAGGCTGGCACTGGCCTGCTATTTATTTTAGCAGAAGTGGGAGAAGCACTGGTCTCTAGGAATCACTAAAAATAAGTTATAAATTGAAAAATAGAAAGACGCTATAGAGCCAGAGTTCCTTCTACTATTTCTTCCAGAAAACTCTATGGTCGAATGGCTCTTGGCTTCAAGCCACGCGGCGCCGTAACAGCTCAATCGAGTTTGCATGAAATCCTTTTTAAGAGGAAGCTTTTATCTCGGGTGCTCCTGGGGGGTCTAAATAGAAGTAAAAGGAGAATTCGTTTTTCTCGGCAATCACTACACCAAACTTGACGAGGTTCTTGCAATTAAAAGAAAAACTTAAGATCGGGTGACTGTTGTTTTCGAATTCTTAATTTAGGTTGTTCATTCTTTATTAAAAATTGGCGAAAACCGCAAATTTTCAGAATACGAAAGCATCAAGTTTACAACTCTAATTCAGCAATGAAAAATTATGTCATAATTATGTGCATTGCATCTAATGGTGCCTCTAAAGCGGACAAAATTGATATATTACATATGAATCTCAAAAAATTTAGTAATATGGAAATACAGCTTTTGCAGAACCATTGCACACAACGTAACGAATTCCCGTAAAATATAAATTGATATATCAAATTTCTCCACTTTAAATGCCGTTTACAGAACCGCGGTAGCTTTTCTTGATGCAGAGCTATTAATTTGTAAACTTCGTGCTTTATTTTTGCGAACTTTCAAATTTTCAAAAATTCTTTTAAAAACATTCAGGCCCTAAATCGAAATTCCGCTTCCAAGAGTCACTAGAATTAACTTTCTCTCTCAAATGCAACAAACTT
The DNA here is from genome assembly GCF_013339745.2 of Dermacentor silvarum. NCBI lineage: Eukaryota > Metazoa > Arthropoda > Arachnida > Ixodida > Ixodidae > Dermacentor > Dermacentor silvarum. Next base: position 46,185,009 of record NC_051157.2, on the reverse strand, counting down.
CATTAAAATCAGTCCAGGGGTCATCTCGGAAAAGCGTTTCTGCGTTTTACATGTAGTTGAATAGGCCGCATTGGAGCTGGGCCCGAGTTAACGCTTGCTCTTAAAACAAGTACGCATGGAAACTTCGGGTGGTCCGCTGTTGTTTAAATGTATAGTAACGGCAAATGTTTGTTCGACAAGCCCACCGTGCTCTCTAGGGTTAGGTTGTGCAAATATTACTAAATAAGATGTAAAACAAAGCTGTAGAAAGCCTGAAAGTAGTATGTTAACCTTTCGCACCCTTCGTTTGTATGTTCATTATACTTCTCCCATGTATTCGAGCAAACCTCCTACCAGTAGCTTCAACCCTCATGGCCGCTCCCTCCATCATCCCGCTGTACTCCCGGACACTTTTTCTTCCACCTATATACCACAATATATATATATATATATATATATATATATATATATATATATATATACAGTATGCCTGGCACTACAGCGCACTTTTTGTTCAGGCTTGTCGCTTTTCCCACACGGCAGCATTAACCGAGACGTATGAAATAACGAGCCCCCAAGCGACACCCTTTATTGCGAGAGCCTCGAGGGTGTGCTGAACGTGCGATTCACAGGCTCAGCTCCATTGTCGCTAACTAACTGAGGGTAAAACATACGCAAAGACATGGTAATCATCTTTTATGGTTTCTGCGATCTTGTTAACCATCAAGTCATTTTTTTTTCGTTGCATTTCCTCCGGAAAGGGTATAGAAAGTTCTCCGTGGGAGGATTCAAGGACTTCATTTTACTTGGAAATGTGCCTGGAGATATAAGAAAAATAAGTCCTTTTAGCAACAAAAAGAGAAGCCGTTTCAGTGTTAGCAGGTGCCTAACGCTTCACTAGGACCTCGAGTGTTGCGGAAGGGTTGTGCAAGTGGTACGAGTGGGTGCTGCACGTTTTTATTATTGTGTCCCGCGAATACGAACATCGCTTGTAAGCGCAGTGTTTTTTTTTTTCCTATGATTTTCACGACGAGTTTTCTCGATGTAGCCTCAACTATTTATGCGATTTTACTAAATACTGTTTGTCTAGCCAACTGCGGACTTTATAGAAGGGTCGAAGCACGCACGCAACGGTGAAGAACGATCGTGCGTATTATTGTTCCGTATAAAGTTTTCCAACGGTGGGTTTGCATTATAACACTAAAAAGGCACCGCGCATAGTACCTTTATGCACTCATAACGTCCAAAACAGGTGCAGTCTCCGCAGCACACCTCACCCGATGAAATGCTCGCTGTGTGGCTACAATTCAAAAGCGTCGTCGTATATCAGCAGTCAACGCGTACTGCATCTGCCACTCACGTGATCGTGTTAACGCAAAGCAGGGGTCATCGTCCGCTGATGCATTTGCGCAGCAAAGTTTCTCGCAGTATTGGTACTTCAGGGAAGTGCCTACGATGAGTGGTGAGTGACTGCCGAAGGCGGCATATACTGCAAATACACTTAGCCAGTTTCGTCCTGTTCATATATATCACTTGTCACGTCGTCACCACTGCGCTGTCAATTTTGTTGCGTGCAACGCTTGGAGAGAATGAAGTATTCACCTGGAGAATACAGCAAGTGCACTGGCAAGTTTAAACACAAAGTTCTCCAATGATCGAGGCCCATAATCCTAACGGGCGATTATAGTGAAGAGTGACCTGCACGTCACCAATGTACTGGCACATTCCATAGATGCTGTATTTTGGGCAGCTAAACCACACCAGACTCGACACGGTCATCACAAAGTTTGACAACGCAACATTGCCAACGATAAGAAAAACGGAGATGGATTTGACCACCATTATATTCATCTCCGATAATGAAATGCCATGCACAATAAACCGGGGACAGTTTCTATGTTATCCGTGTTGAGCGCTGAGCGTGCAATCTTTCTTGGAGAGACTGAAGGAAGCAATACAGAGGACCAAAAAACTAACCATCATGCGCCCGAACGATTCTTCTACGCCCTAGCAATGACAAAGTGCAGCAGTAGGCAAAGCACGAACAGCAAATGTTGAAGTAAAGTGGTCCACAATTGTGCCAAGGGCAGCAACCCAAGTATACCCGAAGAGACGTAGTTGAATAGTCCATGTTGTTTGGCGTGTCGGTCGTACATCGTTAAGCAAGGTGCTACGCAATACAAACGTGGACGAGAAGAGCAAAAGGACTGCGCTCGTCCTTGTGCTCTTCTCAGTTCATTTTTGGATTGCGTAGCACCTTGCTTAACCATACCCGAAGAACCTGCGCCGCTCGCGATTGAACCTCACGTGTTCTCAGCTTACCACCGCACTCATCCTTCTTGTTTATGACGCTTAGCTTCGATGCTCGATCAAACCACGTGGGAAAAGCAACCGGCGCGCTGTATTGTTCCCAAGCGAGTGATATTCGAGTTTCCCGCGCCGCTGGCGACCCACTTCTTCCGCTCGCCATTTCTACTATGTATCACAACGACCCTAACAACCACCGTGGCCGAAGAGGCACCACATAATCGATCATCCGTTGACCCCTTCCGAGTTTACACGTGTGCTCACGAAATCACATGGCTGAGGTGCACCGAGGCTTGACTGGTTGACGTGCACAGCCTTCCGGGACATCCCACAGTAAGGAATGAAATATCTATTCGATCTCATAAATGGATTCTGAGAAGCTAGAATTGTAACAGAATGCCTGAAAGGTCCCTCGGTTGCCTCCATTACGAACCAAGACAACAATGTTATACGCCCCATCTTACCAACATCGCATTTGGACAAAACACTGAACTGTGAAAATTGATTGTCTAACGACTGCACTACTTCCTAGAAGTCGAATGAAAACTCTACATGCACAAACATGTTTCCGCGCCCTTGTGTCGGCGCAAGACATCCTCCTAATGATACACGATCGAACATCTGAACGCGGCGCCTTTGCATAGTCCATGCATACTCGCCACTTCTGACAAGTATGGGGCCTTAGACAGCATAGATGTATCTGTTTTTTAACAAACTGCGTGGTGGGACAGGACACGAGGAAAGAAGTGAGACAGACGATCTAACATAACACATAATGCACCTCCACATAATGCATCACTCCCTGCTTTTGATAAGAGTAGTTTGGGCTTCTTCGTACACGACAAAATAAGCTTCTGAAACGCTAAAATAGAAGAGGACAAGGAAGAGGTCGCAGACAAGCACATGAGCGAGACCAGTTTCTTGCCCTTACCTGTTTTGGCACTTCAGCTGCTACTTCGGTGCATTTATTGGTACGGCAGAACGGATGCGCAATCGCGACAGACTAATTCTGCTTTACTCTCCTCCACCATGATGATTATTTCTATTAGTAACCCCTTTGAAACAGGATGGAGCCTGCTTGAGCTAACCAGGTTTTGTTACGTATATTGGAGTCTAGCATTTTGTCTGTCTCTTTATCTTCTCGCCCTTCAATATAACATCTAGCTATCTCTACATTGTACAGCTACCTCTACCTGCAACGACCCCGATTCCATCGATCCCTTCCCGGCTTTCTTTTTTTTTTCAGCTATACTCTAAACATATCTTGCTTATCTCGACGCTCACCAGTCAACACTTCCATCAGCCTTGAATCCCAGGGTTTATGTAAGGCGGTCATTCCCTACAGTCCTTGATGGGTGAATATCTTGGCACTCCTTTACAATGTGCTTAGTCATCTCGGGACTTTTGCTGCAGCATACGCATGTATATGTACATGTAAATCGTTAGAGATAGTGGCACATACCCAAATTGAGAAATTGGCCAAGAACAGCGTAGTTCAAAATAATAACTAAAAGACGTCGTCTAACCCATCTTTTCAAGCGCACCTGGTAGTTCGTTTGGCAGATATAGCCGACATTGTCGATCGTTGCTTGTAGTATACGGGAAGCTCTCTCTCAAGGCAAGAGCGACGAGTACTATCTTCAGTCACTGGATTCACAAAGGAATCGCCCAAAAGGGATCAAGATAAAGTGTCAGTGGAAATACTCGCATGTCGGTGTCACTGGCAACGAAAGAGCGGATGCCCTCGCCAATGAAACGTTTCAAGGCAAACAACAGTGAGAGCTCCGATGAATCAGCAACAATTACTCATGTGACAATTCATTGCCACTTTCGATCGCTTTGGAAACCCCTGCATCAGCCCTGCGTTGTAAAGGTACTTAGCCACACCGAAGCCACCATCATACGCAGAGTAAGAACAGGATCGGCCGACAATCCTACATGGATGTTCAAAGTCAGTGGTGCTGCTTCGCCATCTTGCACTGAGTACAATGAATTTGGCAATATAGAATATTTTCTCGTCCTGCAGGCGCCTCTATCCTGACAGAAGGAGGCTTCTGAATAGCGTGAAAAGAGGAGAGTGTCGTCACGAATGTGCAGAACAGTTAGTCTTCCCGGAAGGACTGCCTATAGTGCGCTAGGAATTGTGACGCATTCTTCTCGCATTTCTGCGAAAAACCGGACTGATCGACGCGTGGTGAAATATTTGAAGTGGAAAGAAACGCTCAGGTGAAGAAATTGCCGGACATGTCTACCAGGCTATCCCCACTTGCGGCAACATCGTCATCATCACCACCACTACCACTTCATTATAACAAAAAAGTAATTATATTCGTGGCAAGAAAGTATGTATAGGGAACGCAAATAGCGTCTTACTTTACACATGGCAGCCTACAACTAAAAAGATGGCAAAGCAGACGACATTGAACGTGCATTTCAAGTGATTGCTCTGCATATTTTCTTAGCCGGATTTTGTCGCGGCTTGTCACAGGTGTCAACATCGTGCTGATCACGTCAGGTTTAATTGGTAGAATAAAATGTCGCCCAAGAATACCTCAGGATTTCGTCGCAATCCTACGACTGTAAACCGTCGCGCTGTCTTTCAAGTTGCCGTACCATCGTTATATCGTTATCATCGTCCTACCATGGTCTTCCACTTTGTCATCGTTATCACCAGGCCAGGCACTGCCAGTTTCGGCTGGCACGTGAGGCCTTTAACGTCCCTATGAAATTATAGGGAAAGCGAAACATTAATGCGGCGCTAGCTGAAAACCTTGTTTATGGGATAATGGTGATTGGACTAAAGTAGAGAAGACAGCCGTAAGAAAAGAAAACAAATTCTAGATGGTATAAAAGAAAACATAATTGAAATACAGCTTCACAACAATAACAACAACAACCAAAAATATTCCCAACCTCAGCGCGCAGGACGAAACGTCGGTTGCCTATACATATGGAACTCATCGCAAGGAATCTCTAGGCACACTTAATGGCTTTCTTCGGCAACCGCCAGCTGTCACTGACGTGTACGTAGCTGCATCTTCTCATTATGACCGAGTCTCCTGATTGCTCATTTAGAAATAATTTGTTGTTTGGTACATTATTATTCTCGCTCTATATAATTGCTTTCATTTTCTGTACTTTCGAACAAGCTTTCTCTAGCGTGGAGGTCGTTTCATTTCGGTGCCTTACGCACAAGCTATGTAGCGCGGAGAGCTCATGTTTCCTTGGTTATTATATTGGTTATCACCTGCGGCGAACCATCAAGACGCTGTTAATATAGTCATCGGCACGACTTCACCAAAAAATCAATAATCTTTACAGTAGAATGAAAGCGGAGACGTGGTTGAGGCAAGACAACATAACTTTTCTTTTTCAAAATTTCTTACTTGCTGCACTCGAGCGAGATAGCACAAGAATAGTACCCGCGAATTTTCCATTAAAATATCCATTTCCAACAAGAGCGGTTATATGCCGCGTACAAGAAGATTAGTAACTATGTTCATTTTACTAATGCCCTGGCTGTTGTAATCACGAAGTCAGGCATCAAGTGGTCTAAATTTTGTAGTGTTCTAATCTATATCTTTTAGTCTAGCTGGTACTAATTCTTCCATTCCATTGTCTCCAATGGCTTCCTGGTGAGCAATATGCTGCCCGTTATTCCGAACATAATGTCTTTGGCGACAAAAAAATAAATGCTCCGAGTCAACATGCAGCCCCAGCATTGTGACCCTGCATGTCTGAACAGGATAGTCATTTTGATGAAGAGCATTTAGCTAATCTGCCTAGAAAGCTATCTTTTAAAGCGACTTATTTGCTTAGGGCAAGTCACTAGAACATGTATTTCTGCAACCTCGAATGCAACGCAAGGAGGGGAAAAAAAGAGTGAGGGACAATCTCTAATTTTAACTTTGTTGCTTCGTAACAGCGTCATCAAATATTCAGTGCGAAGATGCACGTGATGAGTGGCTTCATGACTGAGAGATACAACCGACCTTCATTAGGACGAACCGGCGTAAGCCAAATTTTCAAATATGAAGAACAATGTGTAAATATTTGGTTGAATTCCCCATTAACCCAATGCAAAAATCTGCATTGCAAAATCTGGTTAAGCCCAACTTCCGCAGCCGCCACTCACAGCTGCTACTTGACTGAGCGGGAGGTCGATATCAGTAGACTTGGAGGAGGCAACTCTGCTAGCTACACGAGATGCAAATGGTGTTTCTACAAACATATACAACTACGGCGGCATGCAGGGCCGACACCATATAGAAACATTATCTGAGAATGTGATAGAAATGCCTGTCCAGGCGGATGTGTTTCTTGAGGACAATGTCCAGCAGCAGCTACAACGATCAGACTGTTCAATCATGATAGAGGTGATAACACTGATCACCTTGGTGCATTTTTTTTTCTTCAGCAACGTGAAAGCACTGAAGAATTTTTGAATAAGCTGGGTGAAACTTCAGTGTTCAGCGCAGAGGTGAGCACCAGGAACGGGAAACGTCGCTTGCTCAATAACTCAAACAAGAATGCATAAAGCAGTATATTGTGTTGTGCAAATACAATAAATGTGCCTTTTTACATCGTGCCTCTTTGGTTTAGTGCTGTTTCGTTTATTGTTCTGCATCTTCAATATTTGGGTAAACCATGAATAGTGCATTTTGAGTATTGTGAATCAATTTTGTTAAATGAACTTGTGATGGAGGCTGATTTCTGAAGCCCCCTTCGAGTTTGCTTATAGAAAACTAGAAAACCTCCTGCACGTGACTTCATAGATTTTTACTTACTGCTCCTCAGGTCGCTTGCGGCAATTCTTGGAATTTTGTTGCTCGGGCATTTTTGTTAACAATTACAGTGACAGCTGGATAGTTATTTCTGTCCCAGTGAGCTTTCCACTTGCTAGAATTTCCATGTGACGCGGAATTGCACGTTCATGAATGTGCGCAACTCTAATCGAGTACCAAAAGACAAGCTACTATAGTCACAGCTCGACGTAAGGTAGCATTCCAATCAGAGACGCCGACCACTTTTCCACAACCTTGGCACTGTTTTTATAACAATCAATAATATTTTTTTTTGTTTTGAATACATTGGAATGTTTCAGGGATATAATTGTATATTTGTAATTCTGTGCAGCAACACCTTTGAACAGATCGTATGGATGAAATATTGGGCCATATTTCGGTCACACATGCTCCGTAAATTTCATCTGGTCGTCCTTACGGGATTGGCGATGGCTTATTCGAGTCAAGGTACGTCGCGTGTCCCACAAGGGTGGTAAATCGTTCATTGTCTATACGACATGATTCAAAGTAACCGCATTGTCTTGCAAGCTGCAGGAACTGAAGAAAGCCTATTGTGCAGAACTGTGAATGTCCTTACGTATAGTGTGAGTTTCCTAGCCACATTTTTTAATTTTTTCATAAGTAAGAGAACATCGCCTCCCCATGATGTCGTCAGCAAATGAGCGCAAGGAACGTTTTCTTTCGTACCTAATTTCTTGAAATAGTGGATTCATTCTTGAGCTTCCAGCGTAGTCCAATAAAGCGCAAAGTCCATACGGCTCCCTTATAGCTATGAATATGTCTCTTGAAGAATTTATGATTCTGAGCGCGCTACCAAGGACAGGACCCGAGCGCATAGAGTGAATCTCGTTTTGATTCTATTCAACCTAAAATATAAAGTTCTTTCGACACCAAAACTGATCGTAAAGCATTTATATGAGCTCGATAAATGCAGCTCTCAACGAATCGCCGTTGTTTTGACAGGTGTCCTGGCACCATTTCGATGAGAAATGTGTGCTTCGTGACCAAGATTTTATATAGTGGCAGCGCAAACGTTAAAGCTTCCGATGTGGACGGTACATTTTATGCTGTCCAAACAGAAAAATAGGATGAAGAAATAAAGAGACACATGTCAACAACGTGTCTCATGAAACCCCAGGCACAAATAGAAAACACAACCATATAATTTTGTGTTTGCCACAGTTGACACAAATTCAACTCTACGCCAGGGCGGCCGTCTTCTTCTTCTTCTTTTCTGTTATTGGAGCTCTGTTTATTTCACGCTGCACGCGCAGTGAGTTACAATTTATTTTGCTCCGTCTTTTATCAAATATCCTAAATTTTTGGCATCGAATCAACTAATGTATCTCAACAGGACACCTTCTTTCTTCGAGAGTGCTGGGACATCCACCCAATTTCCAAGCAGTGCAATTATTACTTTGCCCTTGCGTTTTTATATTTTATCTTAAGTGCATTCGTAAGTAGAAGACTCAACCATATAATTTTGTGTTTGCCACAGTTGACACAAATTCAACTCTACGCCAGGGCGGCCGTCTTCTTCTTCTTCTTTTCTGTTATTGTAGCTCTTTTTATCTCACGCTGCACGCGCAGAGAGTTACAATTTATTTTGCTCCGTCTTTTATCAAATATCGTAAATTTTCTGGCATCGAATCAACTAATGTACTTCACCCCAGGGTGCACTCAGTTTCGTGCACGCATCAAACAAACGGACGCCCACTCGGAAATAAGTGCGTACGTAAGGCCCGTAACAGAAATGCGTCCCAGTGACCATGCACATACCACCAGGTCGTGTTGTAGCGGACAAGAATGCACAATATACTAACGGAAAAGGTGAACGCGAAAGAGGCCAGAGTACCATGTCGAAAACTAGTAGACGTCGGCCTAGAGTAACAGGTCTCCGGTCTGTCACCTAAACGAGCAAGGGGAAATGCAGGGAAAGGTAATAAATATTAACTCGTTCCATTCAATAAAAGTGTGATTTCTGGTAACTTACACGTTAGGTGACAAGTGAAGCCGCAATGATTAGAATGACCTATATCTACATTGCGCCGAGTTCACTGTGTTGTTTATGCGAACTATACGCAGGCAATGAGTCCGCACAAAACGCGTCCACGCGAAGAAATTTCATGCACACTCAAAACAGACGTAACTAAGCTGTTCATTTACATATTTTTGCGTCCCACGTTCGCTGATGTTGTTGGGCGTCGGACATGCTCTACATATGTCTATATGCGCAAAATGTTCTCTTTTCTAAACAGCAGTGGATATCTGGGCGTTTGACTGATGCCTTGACTGCCCTCCGCTTGGGCGCATTTTGAGAGCCCACGCAAAGGCGGATCCACGTTCTTGAAGCCAGCAGCTGAGTGGCAACATATTTTATGGTAGTATAGACTGCGAATGGCAGGTTTCAGTTATTGTAGCTGGAGAAGTGCGCTTCAATGTTAAAGGCAGGCCAGATTCTTAACTGCACATCTATGCTTTTGCGCGTAAAGAGCGAAGAACACTGTATTCGGAGTCAATAACCTCATGGTTCGTAAGCATGTCGTTAATCGATCCGCACAACAGAGACACCAGCGGGACTCCTAATGAATCTGCAGTCGTGGCATTGCTCTATCCGCATTGTCAGGTCGATGCAGTTCGAATGCATGTGGAGAACAATGAATGAAACCTCTGTTTTCAAGCGCGTGCACAGTCAATGAGTTTGGTAAAAACGTATCGTTGCTGTGGAGATAGGCGAGAAACGTTACACTGAACAACGCCGTGGTCAAGCTGTATATGTTGAACAGAAGCCTTTATTTATTATTTCAGACCACGTCAAACAAGACAGGCCAAGAAAGTGCTCTATATAGCGTAGCAAAGCGTTGGTTCCAGCTATTCGTTCATCGATAACTCTCCGATTTCTAGCGTGAACTTCTATTCAAGGAGTCTGGCATTGAACTTGACTTGGAAGTTAGCTCTCGTGCCTGTCGTTTCGTGTGTGTCAGTGTTGTCCTAACTTTCTGCGCTAAAAAATCTAAGAAGTCTATAGCGCGGTCGATACCGTCAATATGGATGTAGCAAACGCTAGAGAAGTGGTCAGTTTGAAAGCCTGCACACGCAGTTTAAGTCCGCGCAGTCGATGACACCTCTCGAATCGCTATGAACCACAAGAACGAGAACCGAAGGGCCCAAACCGATGTCCTCAACTCCGGTATATCTTTGATGCCTTCAGGTAGTACACTAGGGTTTATTGGCCGGTTGCTTTCTCCCAAGTTTACGCACTGCGTGAAGCCTGCGGTACAAAATGTCCCCCGCCATGGCCTTGAGAGGGGGCGCTGGCTAACATTCCCAGGGCTAGTTCTACAGTAGACATACACAAAAACTGTGTATGTGGATGTCGTGGATGGGAAAACGGCTATACGGTAGCTCGATTTGTCGGAGCGTCGCACGCGTAATGCGAAGATGTGGCTTCGGTTCCCACTTGCGGGAAACTTTTTTATTTGTAGCGTTGCTACATTACGCCAGGTTTTTGCCTCTTCGCCGTCGTCGAACTTCAAGCCGTGGCCGCACTGTGACGTCACACCACGGCCCTCGATTCTCGAAAAACTCGGCTCGTCGCGGTCGCCGCGCGGCTACCATTCCTGCCGTTTGGCGCTCGCCGCGCCCTCTGTGTGACGTCCCACCACGGGCCTCGATTCTCCGGCCACGGCCGCTCGATGAAAAACACACGGTGTGTTTTTCATCGAGCGGCCGTGCTCCGGCAGTTCGGCTCGTCGCGGTCGCCGCGCGGCCACCGCTCCTACAGGCGCGCGTCCGCCGTTGCCTGGCAACCGCCACAGATGGCGCGCTCGCCGTACCCTCTGCGTGACGTCACACCATGGGTCCCGATTCTCCGGCAACTCGCCTCGTCGCGGTCGCCGCGCGGCCACCGCTCCTGCCGTTGGGCGCTCGCTGCAGTTTTACCCGTTGGTTCACCACAACGTCTCTAATTTCTTAGTCTAGTGGGAAACCACTAAGTTTAATACCAGCATGTCTAACTACAAGCGAAGCCTAAGCGCAGCCAGGGGTCTGTAGCTATCGCTACTCGGCTAGGTTTAACCAGAGCTAAAGCACAGCCAATTTTTTCATCCACTTTCATTTCCCTGTATTTATCATTTCTGTACTTAATTAAAACAAGAACATTCACATTACGCTGTCCTTCGTTTAATTGGTTGTGTGTTTCATATGAGTGTGAATTTTGATTTGTTGTGGCGTTTATATCATCACAAACGCTCCGGTGAACATTGTGGTAACAATGGGTGCGCTAAAACGCTGAAACACCTCGGTTGAGCTCGTATGACGGCAGAGAAAAGCTGGAATAGATCGAAGCTGCCATGAATTTGCCGGGCTTCAGAAGAATAGCCGCAAGAAGCTGCAGAGAGTGGTTTGTGAACCCCAAGATGGTGCTAATGTTCTGTTTAGGTCGAAAGAAGCTGATGAAGTCAAGAATTTTTTTTTCTGTCGCAACAGTAATGCATTGACTAAAGAAATGTAGCAGCAAGATATCTCTCTTCAGAAAAAAAAAGAAAAAAATTGAAGGACGCTTAAGCTTCGCCTTTAAGAGTAGAACGCGATAGCGTTATTGGGACCCGTTCGCACCGCAACGCGCGGCTGTAGGTCTGGTAGAAATGCTGCAAAAGGGGTTTGTGTTTGTTTCCTCGTAGCAGAATTAGGTTGTCTCGTACATTCAAATTACAATCTGACGCCGATTGGTAAACAGTCCGACGGCGAATCCGACGCCGAATGGTAAAGTCGTACTTTACCATTTTTCTGACGGATTTCACTGTGAGAAATTCAATTCTTGTTCATCAAACCTTGCACCATGTGGAGGGCGTGCGCGGTCGGGGTGATTGGTGATTTTCTCCGCCACCCGCATCGCACGCCGGTTGCCGACGCCGGATTTTCTGTGACACGGGGCCCTTAACGCTGTCGCGTTAAAAAGGGATGCTAAACGCTAATATGGTTGTTACAGGAGTTCTCGCTCTTCTAAGCCAACATGTTGTCTTGACTAAGGGATATTGCAGCGCGAACGGACGGGACAAGGAAGTAACACGAAAACAACGTAGACAGGCGCAGACAGGCGCAGACAGGTGACGTGAAAGGCCCCATGCTCCAAGCATTAGACCATGGACCACCCAGTGCCTCAAGTTGCCGAGATAGCGGTTAGAGAAAGCCACAAAAAGACACAAAGGCAGACTAACAGATAGACAGCGACCCGAAAGTATGGGAAGTGCCCTGAAAATGCTTATCGCAATAATAAACGCTTCTGAATTCCAATTACGCCGTGGATTTAGAATGAAGTTGCGGACCCTGACCAAACCAAAAGGTACGAAAATCGTCCAAAACCCAACAAGTGTACACATATATTCCATATTTTAAGTTATACTTGATTGATTTCTGTTACTACGAATTCTCACAAAACAGCTGACTGTGTGAATACCTAGCGCACCTACAATTGGCTGAAATAACAGCTCTGTCAATCGTTAGACGTGTGACATTGCTGTCTCTTCTTGTTCTTCTAAAAGGTATTTTTATTTTTTCAAGACAGCAGCTGAGCCTCTTGTAAAAATCGCATTAACGGCTTCCATAACGACCGCATTCCCCTATATTGCTGTATATATATTTACTGTGAGTGTCAAGACGCTAGATAAATAAATAAATTATTCATTTTATCAATTACTCTATTATTCAATTAATCAATTAATTATGTAGTTAAATTATCTTGACAATGAGTCAAATCAATGCTGTTTTCTTCTGTGCCAAATGCTGTTGCGCATGCGCTGCTTTCTTAGTCGAAAATCCTTCAAAAATAAAGTTAATTCCCTGCACTTGTGCTGTCGACTTCATTCCTTATGTAAGCGGCTGTTCACTGGTCTTTGTGTTCATTCACGAGGTTGTTTGAAGAAACGAAATTCGTTCTTTTCGCGTCTTTCATTGCCGTGGGATCATTTTTTGTCTACCTAGTTGAAAGCAGGATCATTTCTCCCTCTCTGTGTGTGTTTTTTTTTTTGTATTTTCGCAGTTACGGCACAGTGATGTTACGCTCACATTCCTCCAGGGAATTTCCAGGGACAAGGAGATAGATAGAACCTTTATACAGACAATGATGACTGTGGCCACGTCATTGGGGCACTGCGATATATCTTGGCGCAGAAACAGGAACTTACGCTCCCCTTCCTGGTGTTATTAAGCCTCAGTGGTCATTAGAGTTGCTCTGTGAACTGTTACGCCATTGTGGAGTGCTTGTTATCTGCCTTCAAGCATCCCATCCCATTTCCTTTGGTACCAGTGAGCAGGGCGAGCAAATGGGACGTCGGTCTGTTTCCGCTTGACATTGGAGCCTTTCATCTCGGCTTCGTTGCTCTTTATGTGATTTCGCTTCATCCTTTTTGATTCCGCCGCCATACGACAAAGTAATCAGGAGCATACTCTCCGTATCATCTCACCTTCTATCTGTCTTTGTTTTCCCTCCAGCACTGACGCCAATCTAGCTGAGAGTTTGATTTGGTGACCCAGTCTCATACGGAGCAGTCCTGTTCCTTTTTTTTTTTTTTTCATTGCTGAAGCTTCTTGCTTTTCATAACAGGCGCTGGTCATTTCTTGTTACATCCTAATGTCAGGGTCATGTTGAACAAGTATCTAAGTGGCTGAAATAACAACATTTACGGTAACAAGGCTCGTGATGAGTTACAGAGATGCGTATGTTTGACGACGAATGGTAAAGGTCGGAATAGCCTTCTGAAGCTTCGAATGTCGCACGTAAGATTCAAACGTGGAAACTAAGATGGGTAGGACAAACAATTACGCGATACTACATTTCAAACTAGGTAATGAAAGTTTATTTCTCGTAAATATTGGAAGCGACGTCGGCATAATAAAAAAAGAAACGCATGCAAATTTAGCGTAAGAAAAGTGTGAGATTAGTGCGAACACCAGAAGGCCAGCAAGAATTCCTGAAGGCAAGCCAGGGCTCCCTGAATATTTGTTAATTAATTACAGATTTTCACGACTGGCCTCTGAAACAAACAATGTGTACCACGCGGCCAACACAACGGCGGCTGTCCGGACGGTGAGGACGCCGAGAAGTGCAACGATAGCACAAATTTGACGGTTGAAGGTGAAGTCAAGAAGAGACACATACTTCCGCAGCCCTGATGGGAGCACAGATCAGTGTATGTGGGGAGAGGGAAGAGGGAAGAAAGAGGAGAGGAACGCTGAGTGCTTGCGGAGTCCACAAATTTGAACGAGCTCGCCCGCAACCATTGGCGAATGCGTGTGCGTGAGTGCACGTTTGTCCCATCTCCCCTTCAAACTGGCTGACAGTGTCGGCACCGGCTTGTACCGAGCACCGGCCGCAAGTGAAGCGCGAGTCTATTCTTTCCCCCTCCTTTGCGAGAGTGTTCTGCCTGGAACTGGGAAGCGCCCCTTCTGCCTTCAGCTCAAACTTTGAGTGTTCGCTTTCGATCCTCGTCTATGGCGAAGTTTATTTCCCCGAAACCAAAAAGAAAGCAAAAAATAAATGTGGGGAAAAGCCTGCACCACCCGAGGGTATAACGGGCAAAAAGAACCGATCAGAATATAAAAGAATAGTGGTTGTCAGCGCGGAACACTCAAAAGGGAATTAGAGAAACAAGCCAATGGGATAAAAAGAAAAGAGGTTCGGAGGCCAAGCCGAAGATGTAGGGTATAGTCGGGGGAAAGGAAAGGGCATGGAAATCGTTGGCGCAACGCGAAATCGTTGGGTATCCAGCTCTTGATTAAACTGGTATAGGTGTTAACGGCAGTGACCCGCAGTAAACGTGACTGATGGTTTTGTTAAGAAAAGGTAAGTCCAGACGAGGACGAGGTGAGGGACGATGAGCTCCATGAAGGGGCAGGCTGTAGAGGCTTGTCCCTCGGTGTCCAGGGCAGCATAGAGCCTCAGGGACGACCGAGGTGGCCGAACACGAGGTGGCCGGGCATAAGCTGAAGCTTCGGCAGGCGTTGGCGAAAAGTGCTAACTCGCAAAGAGAGCATTGCAAATGAGAGGGCGTGATAAGGTAAAAAGAAAGAAGGCGGAGGCCGCCATCGTGAAAAATGAACAAAAATAAGTAGGGAGGGCAACAAGAGGAAGGTGATAGGCAAGGTAGGGAATGAAGATGAGGCATGCAGTTAATGTCATGCGGCACGGAGCGGGCCCCGCCTTAGTTGGCATAAACAGTGCGAATGGTGAGAAACAGAACGCGCAAAAGTAACATGAAAAAGGTGAGAGAAGAGCAGGGGCGAAACGAAAGAGAAGAGAGCCAAGGAAGAGAAGAAGGTGTGCTAGTGCGCATCAGGGAGAGAGGAGAAGCGAGATGTCGAGCTGACGGCTTCTTACGTAGCGATGTAATCAGACGTTTTGTTAATCGTTACGTCGCCTCGTTTCTGCCTGGGCCTCCCTTCTTTGCTGCTCAAGCTCCAGGCAGAGCTGGGCCAACGTGACCCTTATGGTGTGGCCGTCGTAACAGGGCTGTCAGCACTACTGTTACAGGGCTATTAGCCCTGTAAAATAGAGCTATTTCCATTTATCGGGCCTACTGTAATGAGCATTACAAATATTTTGGCATTCCCTGTTCACTAGCTGCGAATATTATGCTTAGAACTTCAATTTGCATGCATGAAAGGATTACGCGAAGGTTCTGGCTAAATGTTCACGTCCAACGTATCCTCTATGGTTTATCAGCAGTACTTTAGATGGATACAATATTTTTTATATATATAAGCAAGTAGGCAGAACGTATCATCATGGGATGTACGCACTCACACTTGTTTGATGGAAGTCAGAATATGCCTTCACCACGATGGGCGGGCGACCTCCGTTTACTTTCGAAAATTTATCAGTCGCATGCACCTCGGTAATTTTCGCATTATGCCTTGAAGGTGTTCGAATACGAAAGACCAATAGAATATGCAGGATATGCAGGATAAGCATTCAGTGGAGCGTGATGATATTCGAAGCGGCCTTGACACTGCTTACGCTGCTTACACGAACACTCCTATATGATCGTCGTAATTCTGTCACGAGTTCGACAGTCGCCCGTGTCCTTTGTCTAGTCAGTGTTATTTGTCTACAGCCAACCGGTGTGCCAATGTCGTGTTTCCTAAGCGCCGTGCTTCGTGCAAAGTGAAGAGAAAAATAACGCAACAAGCACTTCCAGGAAGTTCGCTTTTCCGCCGTTCACCAAAGCGTAAGGAAAAGTGCAGACGCTCAATGTCCAGGACGCCCGACGTTCGTGAAGGGTAGGCTCCTCGCTCACTCACCCCATGCAGTAAAATTAGGTTCACACAATCCGGTCATATAGAAATTAGCGTAAAGTGGCAGCGTGTTGGAATATCCAAACATATCCGACGTATCATTATCCAGACATATCCGACGCAAACCTTAACTAACTTGACGGACTCACCCAATGTATCTGCCAGTGCAAACATTAGAAAGAATTTCCCTCATCTTTAAGCACTTCATATGTTTCTTCAATCGCCTTACACACACTTAAGAGTGATCGGGTAGAGGACAGGTTGCTGTAAAACTAGTGAACTTGTATTTAGGAAGGTCGTGATGGGACCCTGGAACAATTTCACCCTTTTGTACGGTGTATTTTTCCTCTAAACGACCTTCTCAGTGACATTCACTTATTTTATTTTAATTTCCCTGTGCTCTCGTCTTCGACCAATTACTTTCGCTCACCCGTGTTACTTACCTCTAGAGATCATATCGCAAATAATGTTGCTGATAAAGCTAACCTAAAAATGGATGTTTTTTCAACCTGAGCTATTGGTAACGTAGTGATGCGCAGCATGAGATTCCCCCTACCTATCTAGTACGAAAAACACATTGTCGGTAAGTGATCAACAAAGCAACGAGGAAAAGTGCGGAATTTATTAACCATACCTAAGGCAGTGACGAAATAGCGTACATTCAGGCCGGTTGCCCTGAGCAGCCTTCACCGTTATCGCTTGGAGCACTGCTGGCCAAAGGAGAATCCTCAACCTCTGTATGCGAATGTCGGGTTACCCGGCTTCCCCATTCGGCTTCTTGCAGTCATATATATTTTGAAGCGCCCGGAACTAGCAATATCGCCACTGCTTCAGTGCCTTTTTTTTTTTTTTTTTTTTTACTGCGCCTCATACCCGTCTTCACCGAAAGACACTTTTTTCGCAGTTCTCGTTTCGTTTAGCCTCCTATTTTAGCGCGGCGAGCTGCACGGTACACTGACTTGAAGATATAGCCTAGCACTCAACTATGCTGGGCGCATTCTTTTTTTTTTTCGGAGTTCGCGAATCGCAAATGTCCTATGGAATATATTACGGTGTGTGGCCTTCTGAATGTGTCAAAAGAAAGAAAGTCTGTGGAGGTAAAATGCGCAATGGAGAAGATACGAAGGAACATGAACAATGTCCTTTCTCGGCTTTCTGCGATCAATGCTTCCCGCCGATTCTGCACTGCAGTGTACATGAAATGATGAAGGACGTGTCCCGCAGTTCTTCCGCAATTATTTTTCTTCCGTGAAAGCCGGTAACTTGATAGCTGCTATGGCGTCAAAGTGAAGTGTCCTTTTTCGAGTTTCTGCGAACAATGCTTCCCGCCGATTCTGCACTGCAGTGTACATGAAATGATAAAGGACGTGTCCCGCAGTTCTCCCGCAATTATTTTTATTCCGTGAAAGCCGGTAACTTGATAGCTGCTATGGCGTCAAAGGGACGTAAGAAGAGATGGTGCAGTCGTACCTGTTTTTTTCTTGTCATACGAATTCTAGATAACGCTTTAAAAAAAGAACCAACAAAGAAAGGGAGGACAGACAGACAGACAGACAGAGAACTTTATTTAGGTCCTCAGGAGCGCTACCGCTCAAGGCGGTAGAGCAGCGGGCCGCTCCCACGTCGGGACGGGTAGGCCGAGCCTCACCGCCGCGTCGCGGGCCCTCTGGAGGGTCCTGAGTTGAAGTGGAAGGTCTGAGCTCCTGAGCATGGAGCTCCATTCCTCTTCGGTTGTGCGTTGAGGACCCTGTAATGAGGGGCACTGCCAGAGCATGTGGTCGAACGTACAAGGGAGGAAGGAAAAAATGTGGTTGATCCCTCTTATATAGGAATCGGTATAGAACACGAAAGTGAAACGTGTCTTCACAGAAGTAGTGTAATGTTTATTGCACATTGATATATAATGTCTATTGGTGTTTTGTGGCTAAAGCGCCCTTAGGCGTTGATGCACCCACGCTGACGCCTGGTGGCACGTCTCCTCCATCACGACTACCAACGTCGATGACCATGAGCAACCGTCGTGCATATGGAAGCTGCACTACGCTGCACACGCTAGCACAACGCGAAAGACGAAGCACGTAACTGACACACTAATACAACGCGCAAGACAAAGCACGTAACTGAATCGTCACCGAGTCAAATCAGCGCGTACAGCGCGTCGTAATTGCAGCCTCCGCGATCAACTTCAGAAACATTTTCAGAGCTAATTGCGGAGGCCACGCTCCGCTGTGCTGAGTACGGTGAACGCTGGCGTTGGTAGTGCTTCTTGATGCCAGCGTCCCTTCGAATGCTGGCATCGAGGCGTCGTAGTGCTGAGACCACCGAAGCAAAATCACTTATGCTCCCGCTTGCAAGGTTCACAGTGGCAAGCTACATGGCAATATAAGCGCATGTGTCTGGCTTCAGAGCCGTCCACTGAGACTGCGTACGCCGAAAGTAGAAGTTGTAAAAGTGCGGGACTTCATGGTTTCGATTTTCCTCAATGAGGAGCTAAAGCTGGCTATGTTTACCATGCTCCTAAAGTCATGCTGCGATTCCATTTTGAGTCACATGACATGACATGACAAGAACTTTATTTGAGTCCTGAGGAACTGAGATCTAGGCGAGCCGAAGGCTCCCCCAGATTAAGTCGGTGGCTCCGCCCACGATGGGACCGGGAGACCAAGTCCCGTCGCGATGTCGTGGGCCCTCTGGACAGCCTGGAGTTGAATTTGAAGATTGCTGCTCTTGAGGGATTTCTCCCATTGCTCTTTCGTGATGGGTGGAGAGGCGTTAAGGGCTGGGCACATTAACCAGAGCATGTGATCAAAACAGCATGAGTCATGACCACATTTGGAGCACGACTGTGAATGGTCAGGGTCTATCCGGTTAAGGGACCGAGGAGTGGGATACGAACGGGTTTGCAGAAGAGCCAATCAGAAATAATATGAGAATCATATTGGATTTAATCAAACATGCAATACGGCGGAATTCGACAATAGAATCATGTGCTTTGCTTACACAGACGATGTTCAGTGGACGCTAAACACTTCTTTTATTGCGATTTCGCTTGAATTATCCGGGAACTTGAAGGTTTGGCAATGCGTGCGTACATAATTGCGAGTCTGAGGGCCTCCTGTGGCGAGGATTTGGATATATCTGGTGATTTCTTTTTTAGCGTTGACATAACTTTAAAAATTGCCTGTGGCATATAGCACAAATCACCACTTGCGCTAGATTACTCGAGGAGGCGGACATTACTAATACTGCAAATCAAAACGCATAATAGACTAATTACCAAAATGTCACTAACCAAGTTTCTAACTTAGTACTTTAGGGCATACATTGTATTTACCAATTTATGCCAGTTATACTGCAGGGCACGTCCACTTGAAACGACGTTTAACACTAGCACCATTGCTCCCAAACTTACTGTAAAAATGCACTGTTGTTTCACTTACTTTTTTGAACAAAACGTATTTTTATGCATTAGAGGTAAAGAGAGAGGTAACCAGAGGTAGTTCCGGTTGGCTACCCTACCCGGGGGGAAGGAGTAGGGGGATAAAAAGAGAAAGAGAGTCGAAGGGGGGAGAGAGGGAAAGAGAGACGAGCACAAACTAACCGCGTACAGTATAGAGCGGTAGGGGGTGGCGCTCTTGAAGTCCATCGTGAAGGCCCGAAGACCGCAGGAACCTTAGTAGCGCGAGTAAGGCCTTCAGTGCGGGTGTTCGTTCGGAGAACTGACCTAAAGCTTTTAGTTCTGTTAGTGGACGATTGTCCAATTGGTCCAGCATTCTTCTGCACAGCACTTGTCTCTCTGCACTATAGCGCGGGCAGACACACATAATGTGTTCGAGCGTCTCACCGCTGATGCACATGTCGCACGTGGGCCTGTTGGCCCTTCCAATAAGGAAGGCATACGAGTTCGTAAATGCAACGCCTAGCCACAGACGGTACAGCACTGGTCTGTTCACATCGTGGTAATCTAGGCGGGAGATGCATCCGGTAAAAAATTACTGGAACATTTCGTGGTAAATATTGCACCGCATATCTTGAAGCTAGTGTTACCCTCAGAATTTATTTCATGTGCATATGACTTTTGAAGTCAGCGGTTTGAATTAATAAATGGTAACATGTGCCGTAAAGTAATTCGTTCGAAAGTTAATTAGCAAAACTTCGTTAATTAGTCAAATATTTCATTTTCCTTTCTTGTGCAAATCAATGCCTGCCTTTGAGAGTAATCCAGCTCAAGAAGTAGAATCGTGCTACATGCTATGGGTAATTTTTTTAAATATGTTAATGATATAAAAAAAACACCCTGTATGTTAACGTGTGTTTGTGTATAAGCGTGAATATGCCCGATTATCCGAGGTTAACCTTTCAAGCATTTGCTTGCCATTCCTTCTGTGTCTACATTGTTACGCCAAAGATTTTATCACAGCAAGTGAACTCCTCTGGTCAGGAGAATTGATCATAGGGCCGACAGTGGGTAGTTGGGAGATGAGACATAACAGCAAGTCTGACTACTTCAGTAGTGCCAATTATAGCGAACCAATCTTACCGCGAAGTTCAAAAATCATGAAAATCGCCAAATTTCCTATTTCTTCTCAATACACGGCAGGTGAATCAACTCTCACAAGGCAAGGACCGAGAGAATTGAGAAATGTTGGCTGCAGTACGTATTCTCTGTCTACAACGTTGCTGTGATAGTGACCCTTTCATTTTCGCATTGTGGCAGTCCACAGCTATTGTTTGGGTGCAATCGATCCCTGAGCCGAATGTTTAGTTCTTCCGGCACTAAACGGTGGGCTCTATCACGTACAGAATAAAAGGAGATGCCAACAAAACAACGTTGCTAATGACTGTCGACGTCGTCCGAGCCAGTTATTGGAGGTTTGCAGAGACTGTCGTATCTATGATGTGCCTCACAAGTTACCGCTCTTCAGGGTGGCTTTACCAATATTACTACGGTTCAATGCCTGACGAACTCAAGCGCACGGACTCGGTTGTTAACGCTCAACTGCACTCTTAGCGGAACCGTTGCTCAGCAGACGTTCGCGGCAGCCGCGCAGTGCCGTCATCTGATTTGCCGTGGACGCGATAGTCAATTGTTAAAATGCGCTTTTTCTCTCTTTGTGTTTGTTAGTGTCCTGTCAGAGCTGCGCTCTTTCCGAGCTTGTTACTACACAGATGACCGGGTTGAGCCATTTACAAGGTGTTTTGTTCCACAAGCTTGTGCATCGCGTGAAACGCGAACGGTGTCTCCATAAGAACAGACACAGCACCATTTGCTGCACTCACTGTAAAGGGGAAAAAAAAAGAGGAGAAAAAACACTCAACAGGCCTTCACCTATACAAGTTGAAGGGGCATCAAAGAGAAAACAATGATCTCTTCTGTGTCAGTAAGTTACCCTTATAAAATATCAAAAACACCACTCTTATCACAATAAGACGTTTGGCTAAGTCCCAAAAAGCGTAATAACAAAAAAAAAAAGGAAAACGGGTGGCGAAGTCTTCTTGAAGTTTCCGCACCAGTTCACTGTGACGTCACGTAGTTTGACAGCGTCTTCTAGGGCATAGTTAATTCTTCAGGGGTAAAGATAGACCACATAGGGTTCTAAAGGAGACAAAGATTGAGCATGTCGAGTTTCGGGAACTTTTGCTGAGCCAACGCGGCCTAAATACGAAAACGATACTTCGAAATTTGTGAGGACACACTGGCGTCCTGGCGCTGGGGATTCGGCACAAAATTCAAAATCTGAAACCTCGACTTTCATTTTTTCTTCTAATAATCAATCTGTTATTTCGAAATTAACGACAAAAGAGTTTTCAAAGAACATTTTATCCTTCTAAACTGATTTAGTGTTTTGATTTAGTGACATTTTATCGTAATATCTTTACAGAAACGAAGCTGTAAAATAGGGTGTATGAGATCGATAGCTATAAAAAAGGGAAAAAAAGATTCTCACGGTCATATGCTCATGTTGTCCTTCGCTCGTTTTTATGTGGGGAGAAACACAAATATTTATTAGGAACAGGAAGGAGCAAAATTATTTTGTCCGCATTTCGGTAGGCGAGTATAGAGGCAGTGCTCGACATCAACATGTCGTATATAGTTTCTTGTCAGTTAACCGGCAACAAATGCTAATCGCAGGGTTGCCGTCAACTGGCAATACTACGGCTGTTCCACAACTCAAGAGAAGGTCATTATTTAATAACTCTGTCGCGATTAAACTGGCCATGTTAAAGGTATTCTGTATACAATCATCGCCACGCTTCTGCGTGTTCACTGTACCTCCATGGATAGGAAGGCAACTATACTGCGCATTCCAAGGAGGCTAAAAAAATGTGAGGAACTTGGTATGTATAGGGACCACTGCTCAAGAACTTCTAGGGGTGGTACGTGGAGCAGCGGCTACATGACGATCTCATCAACTTTCCTAAAAGCTAAAAACCTTAGGTTTGTCTGCACGAGACAATGTTGCTGGATATGGGACAATGTTGAGTGTCGCGCAGCTAAGCGGAGGCAGCGAGTATCCTTTTGTGGAGGAAGAGCGGTCATTGTATGGCTGTGTTTACGCCGATTCAGAAATCTGGTTCCCACAGGGTGGTGTAAAACTCCACGAATAATCTCTACAAGCAAAAAAAGAAGCCACCCTCCTGCATATGAAAACGCTTCTCATAATAAAGGATGAAGTGGTGTGGCAAAAAAAAAAACGAAAATAATGTCGGCCGTGACGATCAAGTTCTGCACTTTTCGCTAAATCGCTATGCTATAAGGTGGCCGACGAAGACCCAATGCAAGCTCTTGAACAAAGTCTGGGAAGTACGTAGATGGATGCACGTATTTGGGTGTGCATTGATAAAGGAAAAGGCCGGGACCGAAGTGTAGAAAAGACGTCAATGAAGTGCCAGTAATAGCACTGTATGCCCATTATCGGAATCAGCTGGCGCAAGACAGGGGTAATTGGAGATCGCAGGGAGAGGCCTTCGTCCTGCAGTGGACATAAATATAGGCTGATGATGATGATGACGATGTCCCTTATAGCTATAAAACAGTGTGGATTATTTGTGTTCCGTTGACGCGATCCTCGCCAATTCATAACCCGGTTTACCGACGTTTCAATCTAAGACGCTGACGAATACGCCTCATAACAGACTGGAAGGCATCGGCGTATTGCTATCCAACTATGCACACCTAGGAGGCACACATTGGGAATATGCATTAGTTTGCGCTAACAAATGCGTCTTTGCTCGTCGCAAAAAAGGGTGGCAACTTGGAAAAGCGGCAATATAGCCTACCTAGTCAATGTCACGCACACAAAAATCTCTCGAGTGCTCTGGTTATACGCCCCACGCTCGCACTCTTTCCCTCCAGTGCTATTACGTATAACTAAACTTGGTTCCCAATGCAACAATGTATCTTTTAACGAATATTACGTTATTAAGCAATCTTTGACATCCCGAGCGGGAGACAGCGTGCTGATATATTTTATTTGCGTGTGCTTTCATTATATATAGTGAAACAATTAAACCGGAAACAGGGCAGGAAAGAGAGTGAAGAGAGATATAGGGGTTGCGATGTGCATCGTGCAGCTATATGAACTCATTTCGCGGTGCACTGGCGTGTATTCCGAAACGCTGTTCATAATAGTAATTTTAATGGCAAACTGATAGCAACATTAGCTGCTGTCGTAACTTCGATAGACTTGGAAATTGCACACAAATAGTTAATATTGCTTTCATCTTAGAAAATTTTATAGTAGCCTGTACCGTCGCATTCATTAGCGACCTTCCATATTACGCTGTTCTGCACAGTTAATGCAGCAGTAAGGATGACAAAAGCAAAAGTGAGCTATAGAAGGATTCCTTTCATACGAGCTCGTCGTTGGGCCCGTGTCACCAAATGCGCTGGTATCTGTGCTGCTCAGAGATGAGGCAACCAACTAGGCTGCAGTCGTCTTCTCGCCCTCTGCAGGACCGCAACAGAAATGAAAAAAAAAAATGCATGTTCGCGAGACAATGGCGAACCCGCGCACGTGTCAGTGACATGCCTAACGAGCTCTTTCGTCATGGAAAGCATGTCGGACTATTCATGAACGTAAAGCCGAATTAAGTAAAGCAAGAATAACTTGGTGGCTAGCCACGCTTTCTTTTTGAAAACTGGTGTTCACTGTAGTGTCAGGTGCTTTAGGTTTGGGGGATAATGAATGCCCTTTACTCGATGTGCTCCTTCCATAAATGAACAATCTTTCAAACAATATCACATTACCTGACCCTGTCAATGATGAGAAAGCGCTGATTTTCGTATGGGAAAAAGACAAAACACAGTTCTAAATTTTATTGGCCAAGCAGTAGGAGCAATGACAATGCAAAGGTTCTCATCCGCAGCGAATCAGTTTGTATGGTTGTGCTTATTTTCGGTTGCCGATGATGTTTTGACAACCTTCATTGGCGGTAACCCTACGTTCCAAGTTTGCCTTTATCCAATCAATATGTTTCACCTCATTACAAAGTTGTATTGAGGCGAAACGTACTAAAGCACATTCGTCACTTTAACACGGACCTCCTCAGCCATCCCAAAACATCGGCTGTTGCTTTGCAAAACGCAGTAGTTCGTCAAGTGTGCAAGTAACGACTTGGCAGACATGTTTAGAATGCGAACTCTTCTTAATACGTAAACGATTAAAAAAAATTAAAATCTCTCCCCTACCGGGAAGAGGGGTGCACGCGAAGCCTGTCCAATCGTAGGGGAGGGGTTGGACAAGTTTTGAGCTTTTGGATGGTTTTTTGAGCGTTCGAAACACATTAAATAGACATGGTTGTTGGTGAATGAGAAACGGTTGTTTATAGTTTAGGTTGAAGGCTGACGTTGTCGGTTAGGCTGGTGGAACTGTTGGAGCCAAAGCGTTGTACAAAGCTTTGTACAACGCTTGTACAACGAACCAAACGCGGCCTCCCTCTCTGACTGCCGGGCCTGCACTGGCAGGAAACGGAGGGTGCGAGGCGAGCGAACAGCGCGATCACACCCTTTCCCTCCTCCATCCATCATTTCTAAACCCATTGTGTAAGGTTTCTGCATCTGTGGAGCCTCTATGCGAGACATCTTCATTTGCGTAGCCTGCACTGAAGAGCATGCATGTGTTACGGGCGCGTGCCTTGCGCTGCGTCTACTTCTTCATGCATATAAAAGCCCGGCGCCTATGACGAACCGACAGTGGCTGAATCGGTTAGCGTGGTGATTTCGCAACCTCGAGGTCGGTTCTTCGAATCCGCAGCCCGACGAGCAATTTTTATTTTCGCACGGTTTCGGTTTTTTCGTACGTCAACGTCAACACTGACGCCGACATGAGCGAGGCAACACAACCTTCGCTTGAATATGTACAGTGCTATAGGCGATTGAAACGTGATCTCGGACAGCATGACGGCTGCCGCTTGTTGCGCCACTGGTGATCGCTGGGTTATAGCTGGGTGATCGCTGAGGGGGCCGAATGCAGTTACGATGCATCAAAAAGCTTCTGGATTTCATATGACACAAAAATGCATCATCTCAGTGTCATAAGCGCCCACCGGTGGCGCAAAAAAGTTCCGGTCACCATGCGAGACCGCGGTGCGCATGGTGACCGGAACGGTCCGAGATCGCGTTTCAATCGCCATGCACTGTACAACGGGATGGCAGCCTGCAAGACATCGTCGTATCGCTGCCAGCACCGCGCCACATGCGTGTGAATGAATGAATGATGAATTAATTCTGGGGTTTTGCGGGCCAGAACCACGATTTGATTAATAGACACGCCCTAGTGGGGGACTCCGGATTAATTTTGACCACCAGGAGATCTTTAACGTGCCTCCGATGCACGGGAGACGGGCGTCCTTGCATTTCGCCCCCATCGAAATGCGACCCCCGTGGCCGGGATTTGATCCCGCGACTTTGTGCTTAGTAGCGCAACACCATGCAATGCCGCTAAGCCACCGCGGCGGGTGCCATATGTGTGTGCTCGCTTGTTCCAAAATGTTATAAAATAATGAACGCCTGGTAAATGTAGTCCTGGCCACGTAAGGGGGGGAGGGGGGGGGGGGCATATCTGCTGGCCTAAACCACGGTTCTAAAGCCCGCGTGGAACTCAGCAGCAGCTAGCATCTGAATTTACTATAATCAACTGTTGGTTCGCATTACGCCCGGTCTCCCGAACAAAATAGCGTAACCGAGTGTAGGAAAAAAAATCGTTACACGTTTGTAAAATGTTAAGACGAAAGCCTGATTGGCCTCTTGGCACACTTTTTGCCACGAATAATATATGGTTATGAAGAATTGTGGCAACTGTGTGCCAAGTCTGCAATCAGGCTTTCGCCTTCACGTTTTCCAAACGTGTAACGCTAGCTTATTTTTCTTTTTGTACCATCTCCGTCGAAGCTTGGTTCATCGGAGCGCACGATAGAACTCACCGAAATCGCTGCACCTACTGGTCGTCGGCCAGTGCCGTCAGCGCCTTCACAGAGGGAGGGGTAGCATGGGAACGCAGGCATGATGAGCGGCATCGGAGCCAGCTGTGGAAGAAGACGACGAACGCGCGAGCGGTCGCACTAGCGCGTCTCTGTGACGTGTTCAATCACGCACGCACTAGAAACACCTTTTGTAAGCCATAACCGTGGAGCAGCCGTGGCTTCAGGGAAGCGTGCTCATCTAACATCCCGGAGGCCCGGGTTCCATTCCCACCCAGACCGAAATTCTCGTTTCAAAGCCACTAATTCACTTTGTTTACAGGAACCTCCTTGAGAAATGTGACGTCAATCCGAGCATTCCTTGACGTGTTTTTACTCTTTGCGGCGTCGGCCATTTTCCACCACGGCGCAGTTTCGTCAAGGGCACCGCCAACATGTCTAGACGCCCAAGGCATTCGCCTTAAACACGTACTGCCGGTAACTCCACAATGCGCCCATTTTTCATCAGAATACATTCAACGAAAATGCCGAGCATGTGGCTGAATTTCTGCAACGAACCAGCTGGGAACAGAGTTTGGGCCGTTGCTTCTCTTATATCCGTGCAGGCCAAAAGTTTCTTACCTTGTGCATTGCTGTAAACACCATTGCCCCCCACAGCACAGCAGGTTTTTTTGTTTAGACGCGGACGTATTGCAGTTAATGTCGAGAACCTCAGTTTCCCGTTGAAATGTAAATGATCCGGAACAGAACAAAGCGAAGATTGCAGCTGGACTCAGTATGACTCTGATGCTGCTGCTGCTAATCTCAAGTTACGCTCCTGCCACCGCTAGGAGGCGCCCTCGTCGCAACTAGGCCTACACCTGCAGGGTGCCTATAAGCACACTAGCATTTCTGCTGAGCTGCTGCGTTTGTGTATTGGTCTGAGCGGAAATTGCAGCAAGCGTCAAGTTAACGTTATCTGATATTTCAATGGGCGCTGACAAACACCGACGGTTTCCCCTTGGTTTCATCTCGCGCATCATAGAGGTGCCACGCCTGCAACACAATTGTGGGGGCTCTTTATCACTTAAGCGTTGTGAGACGCCTGGTAATTGCCAGGCCTCTGTTCCACCTGCCAAGCATGCGTTGCATTGCATGTTGCGTCCCGTCAACATGTCGCACTCGGATATAGTTAGAACACCATCGGAGCAGTTCAAGTGCAACATTGAACCTTGTTATCGTTGTCAATGGTTCGCTCTTCGGGCGAAACTCAAATTTCTTTATCGATTGAATTAGTTTACCTACTCCAGTAAGAGGAAGTTAATTGATGAGAAACCAAAGGCTGAGAACTGAAGCAGAAGTGCATTATTTAGAAGCCACAGCTGGGTGTTTGAAGCCTAGTGAAAGGTTAGCGTTAGTTCTTGATCGCGAATGTGCAGTTGCGCTGCATAGCTCTAAGAAAACACGAATCAAGAAACAAAATCGCACACACGCGATAATGCGCGAAAAATCGTTCTAATTGTAATCCGAAGATAAAATATTATGCCACCCGCTTCGCCATTACAGGAGCGCCGCCCAATTGCTGCGCTACAAACACCGCTGATTTCCTTTTGCACAATGCACCACGGCGCTTCTCGGCAGCTCCTTACCGATTGCGGATGGTACTCCTTGTCAAAGGTCATCGATGGCATCCTTCGCTCGTGCTGTACTGAACACCAACTCAGCACTGCTTACCACCCCCAGAATAGAACACGCAATTTCCTTCTCAGCAAAAGAATACCGCATACGCACTGAGAAACCGCTGGAGGTACTACTACGACTTCTCGGAGTTCCCCAAATGTCAGAAATAAATACTTTTTCAGTATTCTTTGAAACTTTTTTTGAAACTTGGTATTGTTATGGTTCTACTCGATGGCGCACTTTTTATGTATATTCTTCAAAACAGGGCGCATGTCAATTTTTGCAAGCATATACGTTAGACATAACGAATGTTTATAAGGAGGCAATGAAGACCGCTATCTGTTTCCGGTCACGAGAGTAATGTCATTGTGAAGTGAAACTCATGAAAGGACCTCGTCTGTATTTGATGAGTGAATATTCGGAATCTCTGGGAATGAGTTTGCTGTCTACCCTTTCTTTAAAGATAGTTAACCAACCACATCAGATCAAAAATTACCCAAACATCTTTCGCCATCGGTACACTCGCAGAGCACATTTCTTACAATGGAGTGTTCAGTGGAAAGGCACCAATCAGTCGCAATATGAAACAAATAATTAACTAAAAACAATGGCCCATTGCAAAATGCCTTTATGCAAATAAAATGAAGACCCTTTTTTGCTGGAATGTAGAGATTTCGGCACAAAATGTGGTCCAAAGGCCGTACTTGCATGGATTGACCACATGACGCGTCACGAAAGGAATCGAAGGGGGAAAAAAATGCTCAACCTTGCAGTCGGCCGCGCAATGCTTAAAGCAGCGAAGATGGGTGATCGTAGCCCAGCATTTCCCGGAAGTGCGCGCGAAGTTTTCATCTTATTACTCATGATGATGATAATTTCTTTTCGCGCGTCTCGGACTTACGGTCGTCACTAGCTGCGCGTTGCATAGCGCAGCTTACAACACCGACACCGCGTTACACCGCCTTGCAATGCCGACAACGTGTTCCAGCAGACCTGCTTCGTGAATGCGTCTCTCTCTCTCTCTCTCTCTCGCTCTCGTTTTCTTTATCTCTCTCCCGAGCATAGCGCGCAAAACCTCTTCTTCACCTCGCAGAGCACGAGCGCGTGCGAACGCGCCAGCTGTGGACGAAGACGACGACGCTCTAACGCAATCATATGGTTCGCATAAAAGCATGTTCTGCAAGCAAGGCTGTATAACCTAGTTATAGTGAACTATACTCGCGGACAACTTTCTGTGGCAATGAAGGGAAAAAGCTACGGGCGCGTGGCTGCTGCACATGTGTTACCGCGCCAAGTAGTCCGGCAGCGTTCGACAGTGCTTTTGGTTGCTCGGAACAGACGCTGAATCGACGCAGCTTCCACGTGTGACGGTTTCGCGTCTGCCCAGACGCGGAAGGAAAAAACCGCAAAATAAGCGAACTTTTACACTCAGCGGCGTGTTCTGTCTTATTTGACTGCTGCTAATAAGCTGTTTACGTTTTCTCTTCCCCAGCCTAAACCAACGTGGATTAAAACACGGGACTCTTTTCAGAAGCGCTCTCACTTGGGCGCGCTTTACCTCCGTAGCTTTCCTTTCAATGCCAGAGAAAGTTGTCCGCGAGTTATAGAATATCTTCTAGTACACTGTAGCCTAGTGCTTGCGACGCTCGCCTTGGGACCATGGGTTCGCGGGTTCGAATACCGCCTCAGCAAGAAAGTTTATTTTTTTTATTTATTTCTTCATTGCTGATCATGATAGTTTCTTGAAACGAACCACAAATTGCAGCTGGGTTAAACAGCTTCGCTGTTAAAAATCTGCCGCTCGGTCTTAATGCAATCGCGTTTTAATCTGTCGCACAATTTGCGCATCAAATGACCCATTGAGCGAAATGCAGCTCCACTAACGTGAAACCTGGGGAGGTGCGAAGCATGCAGTGATGCACCGCTAATGAGCTCATACTGCCTTAAGCAATGACTCATAACCCCGTAAAAGCGGCCTCCCCTTTACGATGACAAAAGTAAAATTCTACGCTGGAATGATATGAGCGGCTACGCAGCCAGCTGTGGAAAACGACGACAACGAACGCGGGAGCAGTGGCACGAGCGCGTGCCGAGCTCGAGCACGAGCCGCTTGCTTACCTCTACGACGGCGACGATTACGACAGGAGACGCCGCCAGCCCGGGCGCATAAGGAGCGTCGCACCTAAAGAATCGTATCAAATATACTGCGCCACGGTACGTCGAATATCGCGGGGCATAGAATGGGTCTACGTTTACATCGCGATGGGCATGGTGGGAGGAAAAAAAAGTTGTCGCAGTTTCACCTGAAAGGCGAAGCATCAATTGCGATAGCAAATTTGTAGAGAGCTATACGGAGTAATGATATTAGCTTTATCAGCTGTATAAACTTGGACATGCAGCAGCACCGGCAACACGCAGAACTGTTGTCGACGCCGTCGGCGTTTTGCCCGCGTTCGCTCAAAATGCGTGCGGCGTTGGTGACTGTTGCCGGAGCCTCTGATATAAATAAGCACTTGGTGCCGCAGCTAAACGTCGCCTCCCTTCCCTCCCCCTCCCTCCCCCTCCCCCACGGCCTCTCGCGCGTCGGAAGAAGGCGCGTTTGCTCAACATATATGGTGATTGTAAAGGAGGAAGGAGACGCTTAATCTGCAGCCCTTAAGCGAGCACGGCGCAGAACGCGCGTTTGTGCGTTCACTCCCCGTGCGTTCACTCCCCGTGAAAGCGCGCGCCCCTCGCGCCCTTTCACTCGCACATACAGCGTTCGGCGCGCGGCGACGATTTCATCTCCATTGACGTCATACGGAACCTCACGGCGACGGCGACGGCGACGGCGACGCCGACGGCAGAAATCTGCTTTTGAGTGTCCATATAATTGCTATCGCAATAAAATAAAGTGAGGGAAAGTTAAGTACTTCCTGGAATACACGTGCGTCCAGCGAGAACCTTGCTATCACGGTTTCCTGGGATTTATCTCTCGCCTCTGCAGAACTGTAGAACACCACGTGAGACAAAATTTAAGGGACAGT
Source organism: Dermacentor silvarum (assembly GCF_013339745.2). NCBI lineage: Eukaryota > Metazoa > Arthropoda > Arachnida > Ixodida > Ixodidae > Dermacentor > Dermacentor silvarum. Next base: position 46,153,517 of record NC_051157.2, on the reverse strand, counting down.
TTTTATTGGTGGCTTGCTTTCGATTTGAGTAACAACGCTAAGCTTGAAGCGCTGCGCCGCCATAGCAAGTCGAATATGAGAATGGGGATTCCTGTTAGCAGACCTGCGGCCAGCCCATCCGACTGCTTCAACTTTTCGGATGCTCAAAGAGGATTAAGTGCCGAGCAACGGCAATCCGATCAAGCCTGAAGGCAAACAACGCGTAGGGAATTCGACACTGCCATCAGGATTGGGAGAGAATGCTTATTGAAACATAAAGCGAGATAGAAACGAATGTTTCTCGTGAAACTTTGGCCACTGCTATACGCTGCGAGGAGCTCGAAGGCCCAGGGCGCAAGGGCGCGTGTCTAATTCGCCCCCGCCTGTTTGCAGTTGTTGAAAACCAGACTTCGTAGGAATAGCGACAAGCCTAGCGGCCCGCTTGGACTTACTGTCGCGTTGCCGGGTGAGTATGGCTTATTTTGAAACGGCACGAACATACCGTTTCCCGTTTTCTACCGGCCTACCAGCGTATACGAAAAAGGGATTCATTTATTTGTCTTTTGTCAGCTAGTATAGAGTATCGGCCTCTGTGCAGTGACCATGTGTACACAGAAATAGCGATAAAGGAGTTAATTTTAAAAGAGCTCATTCCCTGAGGTTTCTATCTACAAATACAAATACAATATCTAGAAATACACTGCCCATCAAAGATTACTATATATGCCTGCACACGCACGCACGGAAACAAACACACACACACAGATACACACACACGCATCACTAAATACGCCACGCTTACCGTGGTATTGCTGTTTGTCACCGGTCACGTACGTGTCCTTTCTCGTGTGACAAAGAATGTCGAACCGAAAATTTACCTGTGCTGTCCTCGTTCGACGCACTCAAACTTCGTTCCGGTTCAGTTCGGAAAACAGGTTCGACGCTGAGTGCCTTGTTCTCGGTCTGCCATGTTGTTGACATAGGTTGTTTAAAGAGAACTTACTCAAACTTATCAGAAAATATATTTTTAACAGCGGAGCTGTTTAAGTCGACCGTCAGTCCGTAACGCGTTAACAAAAAACTCGCCTAGCGAAGACGTCACTGCGCGTTGCCTAGCAACCACCCCGCGGAGCGGCGTGTGCTTTGCCTCCTCTCCGTGCCGCGCACATGTTGCCTTGACATGGGACGTGCCCATATTGCGTTGAGGGAAGGAGAGCATTCGCGTGGCGCGCGCCATGTTCGGGAGAGAGAAAGAGAAAATGAGAGGGGGAGAGACAGAAAGAAATTGTAGCAGCACCAACGAGGCAACGTGCAGAGCTGCTGCCGACGCCGACCGCGTTTCCCCGCGTTCGCGCCGAACGCGCGCGATGTCCGTGACGGCAGCCGGCGCCTCTGGCGGCGGCTCGGCAGGTTTCGACGAGCCACGCCCCGGAAAGTGTGGAGGCGCAGCTTGGTCGTAACGTCAGCGGGGAGATAAAAGATAGAGCTCGGAGCGGCCGCGACGGTGGCAGAACTCTCGTTAACTTTGTAGCGAGTACATGTAGCCTTCACATGGAGCGACCAAAGAAAATCCGGACACCCGAAGAAGAAGCCGCTCATCATGAAGCGCGTCGCGCGGCCAAGCGAGAATCTCCGCGTCGGCGGCGAGCCGATTCAGAATACCCTGCCTAGCAGCACTTACAATTTCCTATCGAAAGTCCGCTGTTGATATCGCCGACAGGAAATGGTAAGTGCTGCTAGGCACGGTATTCTGAATCGTCACGGACTTTCTATTCTTCCTTTAATCTCTCTCTCCCCTTTTCCCTTCCCCCAGTGTAGGGTAGCCAACCGGGCTGAGTCCTGGTTAACCTCCCTGCCTTTCATTAAATCATTTTCTCTCTCTCTCTCTCTCTCTACCATTTCCTATAAAAACTTAGCCAAGTCTAGTAAAAAGGAAGCTAGGTCGATCACCAGCTCCGCTGTTCACTCCAGCTTGCACCACTAGGGCAAGCTGCCCACTTTTTTAAAGGCGAAACCCTTATATGTCTCATGGTGAGGTCTCCGTTTCAAGGCCGTTTCAAGATCACGTCGTCAACACAAAATAGTCCCTTAGCATAAAAGGCGATAATGCGCACAAAACCCTGATTAAGGGGGGAAGAATGATTAAGCAAGTGAAGTGATAATGGGTATACAGAGAGGTGAATGAGGTGAATTAATAGTGAATTGATAGTGAATTAAAGGGTTTTAGTTGGGTGATAGGAGTCAAACGAAAGGTAATGATGAGATAGAGTGAGCTAAGATAATGAAGAGTAAGGGAGAGCGAATTAAGAGTGAAAGAGGGTGAATCAAGTGGTGATATGAAGAATCAAGAGTGATGGAAATTGGAAATTTGGAGTAACAGCGCGAACAAAGTGTGATGGAAGTAAAACCGAGATTATAGAGTGAATGAAGGTGAACCAAGCAGCGATAGGGTGAATCAACAGGGAATCACCTGTGAATTAAGAGTGAATCAAGGGGTTATGGAGTGGGGGAGTGACTTACAAAAAAAACATGACTTGTGAAAATGATCATGAATCGTGGTTTCAGAGGGATGAGGACTCAGCAACAAAGTGGTCGTCGTGTCATTGAGTTAGCGGTGCTCGGGCTTTCGCCTTCAAGTCGTCTTAGTTGTGGCATAAGGGACTTAAGTAATTTTTTTTTTTTTTTTGCTTGGCGCTTACTCGAATTCACCAGAATTCTACTCCGCCAGGCTCAGTTGGAGTCAGATTCACTAAAATTCTACTCAGCTGGGTGCACTCTGACTCGGACTAACGGGTCGATCTGAGTGTGAGGCAATCTCAGTGAGTCAACTCATCAATATGTTTGCCAACCTGTGCCTCGATGACTCTGACATAAACGACGACAAAGAACGTCTTCGAAAGCACGAATACGAGAGAAAGAAAGGCGTCTTCAAGCAAGCCCACTAAATCGAAGACTCCCTCAACGATTTTGAACTTTTTACAAATACGTGGTGTTCCCAAGGACGCCTTCAGGGTGACCAATCAAGACGATGAATAACTTCATTCGAAGTGGTCATGAAAATGATACATAGCGATGTCTAGCGATGAAGTAAGAAGGGTCTTGCAAGACAAACTGGGGAAAAGTGGCAGGAGAAGATGGAATAACAGTCGATTTAATCAAAGATAGAGGAGATATTGTGCTTGAGAAGCTTACGGCTCTTTATACGCAATGCCTCACGACTTTAGGTGCACCCGACAGGGGGAAGAATGCCAACGTTATACTAATCCATAAGAAAGGAGACGTTCAAGGATTGAAGAATTACAGGCCCATTAACTTGCTTTCAGTATTGTATAAAATATTCACCAAGATAATTTCCAATAGAATCAGGGATACTCTTCACTTCAACCAAGAGAACAGGCTGGCTTAGGGAAGGGATATCCTACAATGGATTATATACGTGTCATCAAACAGGTAATTGAAAAATGGTTGGAATACAGTCAACCTCTCTATATGGCTTTGATTATGAAAATGCATTTGATTCAGTAGAATTACCAGCCTTCATAGAGGCATTATGTAATCTAGGAATACAGGAAGCATACGCGAATATCTAGCAAAACATCTACAAAGATTCCGCAACTTCCTTGGTTCTCCTCAAGAAAAGTAGAAAGTTACCTATCAAGAAAGGAGTCAGGCAAGGAGACTCAATCTCTCCAATGCTATTCACTGCATGCTTGGAAGAAGTAGCGATAAGAAGGCTTAGGAGGGAGGATCAACGGCGAATTTATCAGCAACAGTCGGTTTGCAGATTACATTGTCCTGTTCAGCAACACTGGGGACATTACTCGCAGGAAAGCCTGATCATGAGAAGGTAATTTAGAGAAGAATAAAAATGGGTTGGAGCGCATACGGCAGCATTTCCAGATTCTGACTGAATGATCGTACCACCGTCGTTGAAAAGAAAAGCGTAAAATCACTTTATTCTACCGGGGCTAACATACGGGGCAGAAACTTGAAGGTTAACAATGAAGCTCGAAAACAAGTTAAGGACCACGCAAAAGCGATGCAACCAGAAATGTTAGGCGTAGCGTTAAGAGACAGCAAGAAAACAGTGTGGATCAGAGAGCAAACGGGGATAGACGATATTCTAGTTGACATTAAGCGAAAAAAATTCAGCTGGGCACACCATGTGATGCGTATGGTAGATGACCGGTGGACCATGAGAGTTACAGAATAGATGCCCAGTGAAGGTAAGCGCAGTAGAGGATGGCAAAAAATTAGGTGAGGTGATGAAATTAGGAAACTTGCAGGTGCAAGTAAGAAACGGCAAGTGCATAACAGCGGCAGCTGTAGACCGCAGCGTCTATACAATGCCTTCGTCCTGTAGTGGACCTAAAGATAAGCTGATGATGATGATGATGATGATGATGATGATGATGATGGTGGTGGTGGTGGTGGTGGTGGTGGTGGTGGTGGTGGTGATGATGATGATGATGATGATGATGATGATGATGATGATGATGATGATGATGATGATGATGATGATCAAATAATGAAGCAATGTACGGTAGACCGTTTACCTACGACTGCTTCGCGAACAACAGCAGTGCGATGTGAAAAATCGCAGTGCTGGACGACCTAGCTAACTCCGGAGCGCAAGAGCATAATTTGGGCCACTTTTAAAAACCGACGTGATGACACTTTAAAAGAAAATTTATTCAAATTTATTCAGTGGAAAGTTGCTGGTGCTATATTTCCCGATGGTGCGGTTGTGTCGCGAGTGCGCTCACGCCGGATTCAGGAACGAGAAACTTCACGTCACCGCTTGAGTTTCTATTTTTTTAATGATTATCGATGATGGCATACTGCAAGAAGAGCATCTGAGTGTCTGGAAATGAGGCCAGCTGTGTTGTGCGCCGAAGCAACAGAAAGGCAGAACAATACCAGTTCAAACCAGAGAGCAAGAATTTGCCTGATCGCCCGTTATTATCATATCTGCCGGTGCGCTTTGAGCACGAGTCAGAAAAACATTTGCCGTAGTTGAAATGTTTGTCGAGCAATAGCACGGTTTAGCTTCCTTTGGGGAAGGATACAGACGCTGCTCGGAGCCGTCAGCAACTACCGCACCTACGATTGCACCACAAGACAACCCACAGACGCTGCTCGGTGTGGTAGCAGCAGCGAGCGAATGGACCTTCATGCTTCATCTCGCTTCAACGTGAACTACGCGTCAAAAGCACAGCGCGTACGGAGCTACTAGCACTCGGCGCACTTTGTACACATCGCAGATTGCTTTCAAGATATGGGCGCCCACGCGGCGTAAGCAGCAGCAGCCGGTAGTGGCAGGCTAAGTCCCAGTTTGACCTTGGATGAGCTTGAAGGCCAGATTCACGCAACGAGGCGTTTTCTGGGTTCGTACCTGGAGTAGTAGAGCTATGTACCTGGAGTAGTAGCTCGACGGAGCAGAGAGGGCGAAACGAACAACCAGCGCGCCAGGTGTTGCGTGAGGGGAAAGGGCATCGCCGCGTCCAAGGAGGTTTGGCCACGACGCTATCATTTCCATAATGCTACTTCACCCTCCCCCTCGCTCTCGGAAGCCTATGTTATCAGCGCGTTCTTCGTCTGCGCAAGCTCTCGCCTGCGTTCTTACTGCGCCTCGGTAAGGCCAAATCAAAACGCGCTCGCTTGGCTGCGAGGAGTTTATAAATGGACTCTCTTAATTCTTGGTGATTTCAATGCACCCAATCAGTTGTGGGGTCACTCCGTTTCTACTCCTAAGGGCATCTTCTCAAGCGGTGGAAGAGGCGACGGCACAACCGAAGGCTAAGACTCAGAATTGCAAAATGAAACCTCCAGATCCAGGATTACGCCACACAACTTACCTGCCAGCATTGGGGCCAGGTATACATGGTAACTTTGACAACAAGCGCAAATGGCAACTCTTGCGACACTTATTAGATCCTACAACATCGGGCCCACACCACAACCGCAGCATAAACGAACTGCTACATGCACACAAAAACAATCTCAACGGCCTCTTCGACGACATCCGCCATAAACACCTACCTCCCACTCAGACGTATGGCATGACAAAGTACACTGGAGAACCCAACCAGCTACTAAGCGCTGCTATCACGGTAGCAGAAGTTCGCCATGCCCTAGCCACCCTGCGCACAATATCAGCACCAGGCCCTGATCTTATCAACAACAATCTACTCCGTAATCTATACAACTCCGTCAGAGCCATCACGGCATACTTCAATCACTGCTTTGACACTGGTACCCTGCCTAGTTCGTGAAAATATACCAGGGTAATTTTCATCCCAAAGGCAAACAAACCAATGAGCCCTTGTAACCTCAGACCTATATCACCAACCTCTTGTCTTGGTAAAACACTTGAACACGTCACCCTCAACCGACTCAGTAAATACATGGAAGACAACAATATTTATCCATCAGAAATGGTGGGTTCTCGAAAATCTCTCTCATGCCAAGTTGCCATGCTTCGAATAAAGCATGACATCCTTACACGCAATAGCAGTCTAGATGGGGAAGCAATTTTAAGTCTGGACCTCCATGGAGCGTTCAATAACGTTTCACATTTCACCATCGTCCGAGAACTAATTCTCACTGGGGCTGGCGGAAAGACTTATGATTACATAGGTACCTTCTCAGTCAACCGTACCACAACCATACATATAGGCACAAAGAAATTATCTTCGTACGCTTTGGGTAGCTACGGCACGCTCCATGGCTCAGTGCTCTCCCCTTTTCTTTTTAATCTCTCTATGATGCCCTTGGCGCGAGCATTGAGATCTATTCCTGATCTCAAGTTTTCGCTCTACGCTGATGACATCACTCTTGGACAACGGGCGGCTCCAATGGAGACGTTCAAGACACTCTGCAGGCCGTAGCCAAGAAGGACGTGGTTCATGCAGGGGCTATAAATCCCGCATGCTCCCCTCAAAAATCAAAGCTACTTCTCCTGCCATCCCACCGGGGGGCCGAAAAACATATCTAACATACAGGTCATCCTAAACCACACCCCTGTTACTAGAGTGGACAGGCTCCGGTTGCTTGTTTACACATTCAAAGCACTCCCAACCGTCTCAACACATACACCCTACATACACTCCACACCACAGTTGATCACACCCTGTGCCTTCTATGGCGGGTCTCCTATAATCATGGCGGACTAAAGGAGGCCGAACGCCTCCGCTTGGTCCAGGCCTTCGTTATCAGTAAGATTCCATTCGCAACGCCCTATCTAAATTTTCTTAAATCAGAATCAAATCAGATCGACGCTCTTTTACGCAAGATATGTAAATTTCCTCTGAGGGTCCGCATACGGACCTACACTGAAAGGCTCAGGCTTACTGGCACCTTCAACACACTTACTGAACTCACAGAAGCTCATCTCACATCCCAATATAGCAGACTTTCTAACACCGTGACGGGCGGACACATTCTACAAACTCTTTCTATCACTCCGGCACCCTTCACCAAGATTAAATACACCATTCCACATCACATACACGAGAACCTCTACATCCAACCACGTCCTAAAAATACGCACCCTGTGCACCACAAACAGCGCAGGAGGCAGCGAGCAAAGGCTCTCCAAAAACAATTCTCCTACTCAAACGATGTGCTCCATGTTGATGCCGCCGATTATGGCAAATGGAATCCGTATGCAATATCACTATGAATCATTGATCAACTCTCGAGGCCAGGTCGCTGCGCTCGCCTCCATTCTTGGCTCTTCCTCGGAGGAGGCGGAGGAGGCAGCCATAGCCCTGGCCATTACAATTCCAAGTTCATTAGTTATCGTTAGCGACTACAAAACAGCCATACATAAATTCGGAACGGGCAGGGTCTCTAAGCCATCCCTTTCGCTCCTTTCGGCCCATCCTTTCCATCAAGCTGTGGCATTAATCTGGACTCCCGCGCATGCGGGCCTTGCCGGAAACGAGGCGGCTCATGCCAGTGGCCGAGTATTTACGGTCCGGGCGCAAGCATCAGATGTGTCGGACCGCGCTACGAAGCAGGCGCCATTTACAGCGCGGGGTCGGCTTACTACCTACCACGTCATCTGCGCACAGTACCGATTAGAGCGTTTAACCTTTCCGCCGCTCATGCGGATATCCCCGCGCAAGTGTGGAGTTCTGTGGTGACAGCTGCATACTCGCAGCTTTCCCTCCCCTTACCTCCTCCACCGCATTCATCTCTTGTATACTCTGCGTCTCTGCCAGGGCAGGCTTAAACGATATAATGTGGGGGTGTTTTCCTCTTTCCTCCAACAATTAATATCTAGTGAGGAACAGTCGGAGGCTGCCTTGCGCAGCTCGATGCCTGACCTTCAGGAGGCCATCCTGGAGTGGGCTGAGATGGTAGAGGAGGCATAATTCAAGTAGTTCCTCCCCCCACCCTCTATCTCATTGCCCCCTTCCCTTTCAAGAGAGATAAATAAAGTTTTTCGTCCATTCATGACTGCAAAGACCGCTCAGCGGCGTCCCATTGGACATTAATGCTTTCGCATTCACAACTCATAAGTACTTAGGTGTCCTCGGGGGTTTTCTTTTTTCAATTTTTTTATGTTGAGCACGAAAGCAAATACGCGTTGAAAGGCGATGCGTCAACTTGCGACGCGTGTATATTTCGACAATGGCGCCAAGGAACGTAAGAGAAAAGTTTAATCTTTTCTGCTTTTGTTGTTGGTGAACTGTCGAAATCAATGAAGAAATTTGTTTACTTGGTGATAATATTATACTTAATAATGAAAAGAAAAAATGAAAGCGTAAGAAACCAAACCTTCCTACTTCTGAGGGCCGAACAAATTATCCAGATGCAGCAATGAATTTCTTCGAATTTCCTACTTCTGAGGGCAGAACAAATTATCCAGATGCAGCAATGAATTTCTTCGAATTTCAAACCTTTCTATTAACCGCGGTGAAAAACAAGCCGAAAGAAACAATGCGCTTCAAACAATTGAAACTTTCAAACGGATTCTCAAATTAAATATTTAAGTATTTGCCGTTAATATAACATTAAAACGTTACTTATTACAAACTAGTTGATAAAGGATAACACCAAAGATACTGGAGGCTTCTTCGGTGGCTGCTAGCAAGATACGCTTGGTTTTACCCGCTTAAAATTTTGTGTTTTCTTTTATATACCATACTGACATGCACTGCAAATAACCTTTTTTGTTTATTAGGCAGAAAGTGGCTGGTAAAATGTGGGTGCCCTTGTTTCTGAAATTATAAAAGGGAATAGATGGGAAAACGGACAATCCGTAATACGGGAAGACTTATGTCACGTAGAATTTGTTGTGAGCAATATTGACTTATTCTGTTTCTTACAAGAACAGACCAACAAAACAAAAGTGGGTACGAGTCACTACACTGCTGCAAAGGTTCATGAATGCTGCAAATGCTGCAACGTGTTCGTAACAGATAATGCAATAAACGGAAAATGCCACCACCACTAGTTATCGTTATACCACTGCCACTTTTGAGATATACGGCCGTAAACTGTGCTGGGAAATACATTGGCGTTTATTTAATAGTTTACCATAATCGTGCGTCAAGTATTTAGGGATGACCTTAACTGTTACGCCAATGCATATTTTAGCCGATTTTGAGATCGCATATCTCCAAAGTGGCGCCAATCTTTGGATTCCTGCTAAGCTGACATGACCTACCTTCAATTTCACAGTCAGAACATGCGCCCTAAAAAGAATAAACAAAAAAGTTAATTTGTAGAAATTTTAATTAGCCACGTTGACAATAATATCTGTAGCCCAAATAACGTCTGCTTCTTCAAGTAATCCACCTGAACAGACAGAAGTGCGCTGCCTGCGCCACACGATTTTTAAAGTGTACCTTTATATGGCTACGCGAAGCGAAAAAGCGTCTTTCCGTCGCCTGTCCACAGAAAACTATCATCATCAGCATTGGCTTGAGCATCGTCGTCTTCATCCGCACCTGGGCCCGAATTCACAAAGCTTCTCGTTCGTAAGTGCTGCTAGCCATTGGCCAGCCGCCATCGCTAATCATATGTCCAACACCACGATTGGCTGACACCCGCTTCTACGAATAGTTCTAGCGTAAGAACGTTTTTGTGATTTCGGCCTCTGGCTCGTTGGCGCCTCTCGAGTTGCGCTCGTGCTCATGCTCGGCACGCGCTCGTGCCACTGCTCCAAGGAGGTTTTAAAAACCTCCCGGCACTGCTCCCGCGTTCGCCGTCATTGTCTTCTACCACAGCTGACTCCGTTGCCGCTCATCATTCCAGCGTAGAATTTCATTTCTCTTCTGTCGTCGTAATGGCCAGGCCGCGTTTGCGGGGGTATGAGCCATTGCTTAAGGAGGTATGAGCCATTCATTGTCTTACATGACGGACAGTCTTAATGTTGAAGCAATTTAATTTCGAAAAATCGTAAGCGGCAATGGTGGGAGAATGCTGTTATAACCACGCTGCCGAGCAAACTCGAGACATCGAACGCAAGCGACAACGGTGGACTGCGGGCATACCGTCAGTGACGTCGTTCTCTCCGTCGCAGCCGAACGTGTCTGTAACCTCATAATTGAGAAATACTTCAATGAAGCGTAGGGATCAACCCTGTGATAAATACCGGGGCCGCACGTATCAGGTTCGCTGGTTAACCATCTGTACGGAGTGCTTGGGCGGCGAATTTTTCAAGCGAACCTTGTATACGCTAGCCTGCGCCGGAAATGTAACACTAAAAAACCAGCTGCTCTAAGCTGCACAGGTGATCGGCACGTGCTCGCGCTCCGCGCGCGCTCATGCCACTGCTCCCACGTTCATCGTCGTCGTCGTCTGCTTCCACAGCTGGCTGCGTTGCAGCTAATCATTCCAGCGTAGAATTTAACTTCTCTGCTGTCGTCGTAATGGGGATGCCGTGTTTACGGAGGTATGAGTCATTGCTTAAGGGGGTATGAGCCATTCATTGTGTCACAAAACTGACAAGTTTAATTTTGGAGAACTTTCATGGAAATCCATCCTGAATGAACGCGCTCGGGAAAGGGCTCGTCGTCGACTTGCCGATTCTAGCGTGAGGGCTTCCGAAGCCAAGGCGAAACGCCAGCGAAGAGCCGCGGACCCCGAGTTGAGGGAGCGCAATGTTGAGGCCAAACGTCAGCGTCGTCTATCCCTCCAGGAACCCGACAACGGGGTTGCACGCCTCGGCAACACTAGCGCGAACTTCCCCAGTGCGATAGAATTGCGACGGCCAGGTTTCAACGCGAGTTTCTCAACCGGAAATTCGAAGCCAGCTGCAGTGCGTCAAGCTTCGCTTACCCCCATTTCCTCGGCAGGGTAAGAGCTACTACTTGTTTTATTGCGATAGCAATTATATGGACACTTCAACCGCATTTCTGCCGTCGGCGTCGTCGTCGCCGTCGCCGTCAGGTTCCCTATATAGATAAAATCTTCGCCGCGCGCCGTATGCCCGAGCGGAAGCGTGCGGGGACGCGCGCTATCAGGGAGAGCGAACGCACTCAATCTCCCACGCGCAAGCAAGGAAGCGGGAAGCCAGCGCCGGAGGGAGCTGGGGGGGGGGGGGGGGGGGGGCGCACTTCTACTCTGCCAGCAACCGCGCTCGTCGCTCGCTCGCACCGTCGCTTATCTCCACACGGCTCTGACCTTCATGCGCCGTGCATTCGCCGCTCAGTTTCTGTTGAAGCGATAGACCGCACGTACCTTCGCCCGCTCTTGCTGCCAGCGTTTTGACAGTCGTTGTCTGCAGTCATTCAGTGTGATCTATTCATGTTTGTTTGTGCGCGCTCACACCACGCTTGTTCATTCAGTTAGTAATAGTCGGGCCACATTTTCCAACGCACGCTACACATGCAATGCTGCCCGGATCGGCAGTGCAGCGCTACAGGTGTGTCCCTTCGCACGCGCTGCCCACGGGAAGCGCTTCTTATCAACACCACCGTTTCACAGGCGCCTTCTCGTGGTCATCGAGTCTCTCTTCATGTCGGTCTACTTACGGCGCAGCACACCTGCTTACTTAATCAGCTCATGTTTACTACAATTCATATTGCTACCAAAGCCGCTCACCTTACTTCGTATGGCATTGCTGTGTTGCTATCGCATTCATTGCTTCGCCCGTAGGGCGAAACTGTGACATTTTTAATTGTTCGAAGTTAAAAAAAATCACCGCCCAAGTACTCCGTACCGATGGTTAACCAGCGAAGCTGAAACGTGCGGCCCCGGTGTTTAGGAGTGGGTTTATCCCGACGCTGTATTGAAGCGTTTCTCAATTATTGATTACATGTTTGTGTTCTAGGGGAACGCAAGCGCCAATGGCGGGCGGATGCTGCTAACCACGATGCCGAGCTAACTCGAGATATTGAACGCATGCAACAACGGCCAGCCGAGGAGGCGACGTTGCGGGCAGAGCAACATCAACGTGGCAATGGCGGGAACGCGTTCGCCGGGGCCAACGCCCGCTTTCGGCGGGAGTTTCTCGAGCGGCACTTTGGCTTCTCCTGCGACGAAACGTCCACGTTGAAATAGGGAAGTGGAACGCAAGTGCCAATGGCGAGCGGATGCACCAAACCAGTCTTTCTATTAGAACACGAACACGCCTGGACCTCGCTCGCCACTTGGCGGCCAATCTCTGACGCAAAGGTAAACCGGGAGCTTAACGCGAGTAATTTTCTTCGAAAAACTCATTAAGGCGTTTAATCCATCAGCCATTTCACCGAACCTTTATTTGATACTATGGTGCCCCCTTATCTGCGTCATCGCAGGCAAACCCGTGACCTCGTTTCAGCAGCGCAACGCCAGAGCCACTGAGCTACCTTCACGGTTGTTGTGTTCTGCGTCAACACTTGTATTTTCCGGAACAAGTTCCCTCGAGAAAACGTTGGTTCCTGGCTGAGGCTTTCTTTGCTCACCCAATGTTGATAACTTCAAGTTTTCATCTCCCTTAGGACTCAGAGGATAAGGGCTGCTAGAGCTTTCGATCCCAGATAATTTCGAGCTTTGTGGCTCTTCAACGTGCAACGAAACCAGAGCACGCAAACGCCTTTTTTCGTTTCAACTTCCATTGTAAGTGGTTATACAGCTGCCGTGTAATCTAGACTATGACACGTGCTTGGAATGAAAACTCAAAGGCTCGCAATCAGGGGCTTGTGAATTCCCTGAGCAATAATAGGAACAGACGAGTGTTGTTTGAACTGAAGTGTTTTCTTTCCAGCTCTCGCCTTGGAAAATGTCTATTTAAAGCAAATGCGGAATGTATTGCCTTCTTTGAGGTCACGCCGACCGATAGAGGTCCGGTCAATATATTACAGAGACCCAATTATAGCGTTCAGTCTTCAATCGTACGAAATCATTTTGAAGGGAAGTAGTACATCCGACAAGTCAGAACAATTTCCACTTGAAAAACCACACTTGCTGATCCCACACTGCGCGCGGGCACTTTTCGCATTTCGCGTACTAAGAGTAAAGAGCGGAAAAAAAATAATTACACGGTACGTAGCATGATCACAATGACCGAATATCATGTTTTAGAGTGCAATAACCTCTTTTGCGATTAGAAATCACACAACTAATTCAGAAATGAAAATGTTAATTGAGTAACCTTGTATAATTATGAAGATAAATACTACACACAAATTCGTGGTTGAAGAGGGATGATGGTCGAACACTGTAAATGTGATATTCAGTGCAAATGTTTTTTAACAGCTCGCCTAACGCTAACTAGAACGCTATATATTAGCGCGTGCCAGGTCATCTAAATATCCACTAATTATCCGCTAACATCCTCGGGACCACAAATATCCATCATATTAGACAAGGATTCCCGGTCTTCATGTATTTTGTGCAAATTTTGCTAGGGACGCACTATTTCTGTTTTTGAGAAAGAGCACCTAGTTAATTTTCTTCTATTTGTATTTTTTCTATGAAAAAGTTACTACATATGGGGCACGACCGAGGGTGAGACGAAAAAATAGATTAACCTTTTAGAACAATAGGACAAAACCAAGAATGATGAAGAGTTGAGCGTGGATACTGAGCAATACCAGTGCACTCAAGGCTGCTCACTCAATGGTCGAAGGACCACTTTCATTGGCATGTGATAGTTGGCAAGGAGAGATCACGAGGGACCAGTGAGAGGCATTCCTGTCCGGAGCAACCAAGCGCAAATGAGGGTTGCCTAATGCGGTGTTACGGTCGCATAGGTCGAAATTAGATTAGGGACGAGTTGCTCAGTCGCGAGATTGGAATGGTTGCGTCCCGTGGGGCAGCAGGGGTCACCGGGCCATGTGACGTAAAATACGGAGTATTTTGCGTCATATTTTGTTGCGGAGAAAACTCTTAAAAAACCTGATCGCCATCACTTAAGCTTACGTAAAGAATGTCATAACACACCTTTCTAAAACCAAGAAACTTGATCAAAACGTTTTATTAAAGCATGGTTACCGACTTACGAAGCCGTAAGCGCAGCTGTAGATGAGAGATGGCTTTTCCGAAATCCATTTTAGTATTTTCTTAAAATGTATAATTTTTCAAAAACCTCGGTAACTTTCTTAGCTGTATGATATTCATAAACATTATTTGTGCAGCAGAGTATAGTAATATGATGGTGATTAAATAGATCGGTAGAGTCTCCAATTTTATATGTTGATACAATGCTCCTTTTTTACCCGCCGGGGTAGCTCAGTCAGCTAAGGCGTTGCGCTGCTGAGCTCGAGATCGCGGGATCGAATCCCGGCCGCGGCGGCCGCATTTCGATGGAGGCGAAATGCAAAAACGCCCGTGTGCTTGCGTTGTAGTGCACGTTAAAGAACCCCAGGTGGTCAAAATTAATCCGGAGCCCTCCACTACGGCGTGCCTCATAATCAGAACTGGTTTTGGCACGTAAAACCCCAGAAAGAAGAAGATGCTCCTTTTTTAACAGCGGGCTTGTTAAAGTCCGTGAAGCGTGTACAAAAAAACCTTGACGTCACCGCGCGTTGCCCTGCAACCACCTCGCGGATTGGCGTGTTCTTCACCTCCTCTCCATGCCGTGCACAAGTTGCCTTGACATGGAACGTTAATAAGAGCGCTATGCTCGGGAGAGAGAAAGAGAAAATGATAGCGAGAGAGAGAGAGAGATAAAAAGAAATTGTAGCAGCACCAACGAGGTGCGCTGAGCCGTGCTCCCTCAAGGGCAGCAGAAGATAGCGCCAACCTTTCCCTTTCCCTCAAGAACCACTTATCATCATCAGGTAACGCGCAGAGCTGCTGCCGACGCCGTTCGCGTTTCCCCGTTTCCGCGCGTTCGCGACGGCAAGTGTGGAGACGCAGCTTGGTCATGACGTAACCGGGGAGATAAAGTTCGGGGCCGCCGCGACGGCGGCAGAACTGTCGTTGACTCTATTATCCCCGAAAACGACCTACAGGGGCGCTGCGAGCGCCGCTCGCATGACGTCAATGCACGGACTCGCGCCTGTCGTCTGCTGCCGTTCGGGCGCTTTCTGCAGTGTTTACGTTTGTTCGCTGTCGTTCCCTGTGCTTGTATACTTATGACAGTCATCTCAAATAGATTTTTACGACGTCATCATTCGCGCAAACTTACTCAAGGAGCTTATTTCCTAGACGACAATTTATTTCTCAAGGGCAACGCTGCAGTGCAAGCCGAAGGAGCTCAGGCGAGCCCATTGCGTGTTTTAGATGCGAGAGCATCTTATACTCGGGGCAGTGTCCGTTCCGCCGCGTCCGCAACCATACTGCGCATGCGCAACTCTCCCTCATTCTCCTCTCCTACGCAGGTAGGCGGCGCAAGTGTCGCGGCGCAGTATAAAGCGCACGTTCGCTGTGCTTCCGTCATTCTCTCTCTGTTCAACGATGTGCGAAACGCCATGAACAACGTCAACGTCGGCGCTAGTTGCAGCGGCAGCGCCACCGTCGCGGAACAGAGGAAGGCTCGCGAAGCCGAACGTAAACGTCGGCGTCGGAATGCGGACCCCGAACTTCGGGATCGTCTTCAAGATACCGCGCGCACCGACGCTAGGAATCACATACGATCTCTAAATAAAGACGCAACAACCCCGTACAAACGTCTCCTCTCTTCTCAATACATTCTCTCACTCTAACTTTCATTGAGTTGTGTTGCCAAGTGAAACGAAACGGGAACTCGATGCGCACCCCCCGCGATGCTTTCGCATTCCACCATGGTTGCCCGAGGGTGAGATGATGTGATTTTTCATGCGCGGATCTAGATTTTGCAGATTTAGGGACTAATAAAAGAAGCATAAATAGCACGTGACTAATAAAAGCATAAGCGCATCAGGTGCAACGAGCAATTAACTATGTCGGCTACATATGACTGCTACATTTACCTTGATGTTAAGCCATTAAAACGTGCTTGCTTATGACGAGTAGCTCATGGTATAATATCTAATTTTTCATTTCTTCACAGAAACGCTCGGTAGTAACACGAGGACCTGACACTGCAATTTAGATTCAACCAGCACCACTTATTCCTTTAACTGCTTCTCAAAATTAGACCGTTCTTCACCGGTTAATTTCAAGTGGCGGTAATTTGAAGTAAAACTAATTGATGCTTACAGCCATTTGCAGAATACGCAAAGGAATGTACCCATATTTATTCACTGTTCCGTGCTACACGTTCAACGCACTTGTGCAATTTACTGCTGCTTGTTTCTTAAGGAACAGACATCACGAATCTGTTTGGCGAACTGACACAGGCTGCTCGGCCAAAGTTGTTTAGTTAAATATGCCTTTTGGACCGTATGGCCGCAGCTAGAAAGAAGCCGAAGCCTTATTCATTAGCAGTATGAGGCTTATTGAAGCTATCATTATTACCCTATGGAGGTCAAAAATCAAGTGAATTCATTTGAGGCTTGTGGTGTCTTCTCGATGAGGCGGGTATGTGATGTTCTCTTCTATGTACTCACGAAGTGAATAGTTCTCAGTTTATTGTAGTTAAACAACGCAGGATCGAGACATGGTGAGGCAGAAGGCGTTTGAATTTTCCTCTGTAGCCTCGAGTATACCTTAGGCATTGCAATTGGCGCGTAAAGAACTGCTTCATGGTTTCAATTCGAAGTTGTAGTGAACTGATGGGTTTAGCGAATAATGCATGCCTCGCCATGACCACAGTCGGTAGATTTAGTTGCGTAAGGGCTGTGCCATGATGTCGATAAAGGCAACTGAGGGTCACTATGAAACATTTTCTCGCGTGCAATTGATTGGCTCTCGATCTTAACCACGAAACTGTTCTTTCAGGTGATTGCTGTTATGGTATTTGTGAACTATATACGTACTATATTTGACGCGCCGTTGTGTTAACAGCCATGAACAATGAGTTGTCTGGGTGCCTCTTTCAGAGAACGGTGAAAGTATTAGCAAACGTTTTCATGCAAAATGCGCGCCTAACTCTTTTATGCGTTAATAAAGTAGCCATATTTGACTAGAACAAGTCACCATAGTAATAAGAATCATCATAAATCATTCACTGGGCAGTTTCCTTCTATAACACAGATTCATAATATTGACATCAAATACCAGTACCACGATATTTCTTCCTTGTAAAATGCAATGTCTCTCATAGCTAAGCACTAAGGGTATGTTAAGTGTTTTGCGGATCATCATACACAACTTCGTGTGTTGAAATTGCAGACATTATTTTCACGCAGTATATGGACAGTCACTGCGCATATACACATTGCAAAACCAGTAGACCCCTTCAATGCTACATAGCTTGTAATATCCACGCCGCAAATTTTCACGACTCGCGGCTTTGAAGAAGATACTGCCGTTCAGGCATGATAGTAAAAAGAAGCCGACATATCTTTCAATAAGTACGGCTCGAGCCACCACTACCCCAAGCATGCACGAAGGGAACGAGTGCGTGCAGCAGCCGAGCGAGCGCCGTCCTGGCCGTGACGTCACGCACGCACGCACGCACGCACGCACGCACGCGCACGCACGCACGCGCGCGTGCGTGCGTGCGTGCGTGCGTGCGTGCGTGCGTGCGTGCGTGCGTGCGTGCGGCGTGCGTGCGTGCGTGCGTGCGTGCGTGCGTGCGTGCCGTGCGTGCGTGCGTGCGTGCGTGCGTGCGTGCGTGCGTGCGTGCGTGCGTGCGTGCGTGCGTGCGTGCGTGCGTGCGTGCGTGCGTGCGTGCGTGCGTGCGTGCGTGCGTGTGTGTGTGGTGTGTGTGTGTGTGTGTGTGTGTGTGTGTGTGTGTGTGTGTGTGTGTGTGTGTGTGTGTGTGTGTGTGTGTGTGTGTGTGTGTGTGTGTGTGTGTGTGTGTGTGTGTGTGTGTGTGTGTGTGTGTGTGTGTGTGTGTGTGTGTGTGTGTGTGTGTGTGTGTGTGTGTGTGTGTGTGTGTGTGTGTGTGTGTGTGTGTGTGTGTGTGTGTGTGTGTGTGTGTGTGTGTGTGTGTGTGTGTGTGTGTGTGTGTGTGTGTGTGTGTGTGTGACGCGAGCAGGAGGTTGCGGACGTACAACAACATGGTCGCCCGAACACTGCCTTTAATCTTCATCTTCCGCTTTCCCCACTATTGCACCGCACCATCCTTGTGCGGTTACTATATACATATATAGAGTCACTGGATTTTTCAGGGGGCCAAGCGTATGTAGAAAAATCAGAAGCTCAACTTCGCGGTTACCTCTTAGGTTTATTTACGCAACAGTTTCGGTCGGTGGACCGGCCTTTTTCAAGGGATGAAAAACCCTTTAACCGACCGACCCTTAAAAAGGTCGGTCCACCGACCGAAACTGTTGCGTAAATAAACCGCAAGATAACCGCGAAGTTGTGCTTCTCAATTTTCTATATATGTACATATATATACATATATATGTACATATGTATACGCCTACATATATGTACATATATATACATATATGAAAAAATTAGAAGCACAACTTCGCGGTTATCTTGGGTTTATTTACCCAACAGTCGGTTAGCCGCGAAGTTGGGCTTCTCATTTTTCTAAATACGCTTGGCCCATTGAGAAATCCAGTTACTATGTCTATATATAACCCAGTCACCGTAAGATGCTTTCGACGAAGTTCCATGTTTGAATGGAAGTGCATGATTATAAGTGGAAAACATGTGCACAGCTATAAGAAAAAAAAAATGCAACACACAGCTGCACGTGCATTAGATGGTGATAAGAAATTAGGAGCATCTAAAGTTTATCAAACCAACTAAAGTATGTACTTTTAGATGGTTTAGCGCATCTAAAGTTTGTACTTTTGATCTCGGTATTTGGAAATAGTCGCTTCTTTTTTAGAATCGTACATATTCTTCTTCCCGTGGGGCGTTCTATTGCTGTGTTTCCGAGACTACCGCTTTCGCATTCGTGAGTCATGTGTTAAGAATGCGGCATTCACGAGCATCACCATTTGCTCTTGCCATGGCAAATTTCTTTTTTCT
Organism: Dermacentor silvarum; assembly: GCF_013339745.2. Classification (NCBI taxonomy): domain Eukaryota; kingdom Metazoa; phylum Arthropoda; class Arachnida; order Ixodida; family Ixodidae; genus Dermacentor; species Dermacentor silvarum. The sequence continues at coordinate 46,134,140 of NC_051157.2, read as the reverse complement.
GAGCTTTAGAAGGGACGACACAATATTTTTTCCCCATCTTTCTTGTAACATTTGCAACGTTTCGTGCACATCTATCAGAGAGCAGGAGTAGCCGGTGCACCTACAGATGCCAACATCTCCTTGAAGAGAACTGCTAAAAAGACTAAGAACGACGTCGTGTTTACTTTGTGTCGACTGGAATGGAGACGGGCTCGTGTGCACCCTGAGCATTCGAGGTATGCTACAGATAACAGCATGGGCGCATCGACGAAGACTAACGCACGAGGTTCAGCAGAAGTTCAAAAGAATGAAATCTTAGTGACAAAAAAAGGAGCTCTGTCTTTCGTGTTTCTTTCCTTTCCTCCGCATGGCTGGGATGCCGATGCAACGCAGGCTGAAGGTCACCGACATACAGACAACAGCTATATATATGTACGAATGGTCAGACCTACATGACAGGATTATTACAACGCGGACTTTGGCGACATCGCGCATATGCGTCTTCCTGTCTGGAGGATAGCTATCGCTCTCTTTCTCTTCCCCTCGCTCTATCATTCGAAGTAAAGTTAGCCATTCCACGTACGAAAATCAATATCGCCCGAGATTTTCGGGGGGTCACGATGCGTCTAACATCTGCGTGTACGTACGCCTCATTGGTGCGTGTAAGTGCTGACCTTTTTAATGAGCTGCTTTGGCAATTCTGCCAGTACGCTCGAGGAACTTCGGAAAACTGTGGCAACAATGTCGGAATGGTGTGGGCGTGCAGTGATGAAAGAAACGCTATTGTGACCAACGTTCTGCTAGCGTTCATATATCAGAAGCCCCTCGTGATGGCAGGTGAACTTGGCGCAGTTTCCATGAATCCAGTACGCGCCAGTCGCCAAACTTGTTTGCACTCCTGACACATGGTTGACAACTACCGCTGTGGACTTGCAATATCCTCTTGCTTGGGTAATCTTGGAAAGTAGGGCCTTGTGTTGGAAAAAAAATTGACCATCTTATAACAGCGCTGCATTGCACGCTAACGCCACTTGAGGTACGAAAGACGAAGTAAGCAACATGCTTTTGAAGACAAATCAAAATTTTCGTTCACTATAAACCCGCTGCGTAAGGGAAGGGCCTTCTTTGCCAGAGCACAATATTCACCCTATCTGATTACTTATATAACTTCTCGGAAACCACCTTGCCAAAGCCTGTAAAACTTGCGAAACATGGCCTCAGAGCATTCCAGTAGCTTTCGTTCTTCCAGAAGCTTCCAGTAGCTTTCGCCAGAGCTTTCAAGGAAAAAAAATAAAGACAATGCCAACGATGAACACCGATAAGAACGCACCATCGCATCTCCATCTCCATCTACACCTACATCGCCCTCCTCAGAAATGAAAGCATGCTTGGTGTCTCAGCAAGTGACGACTGTCTTCAATTATTCGTAACAAATATATAAATAAATTAAAAATAATGAGAGAGAGAGAGAGAGAGAGAGAAATACGTTTATTCAATCACAAAAAAATAGAAAATTGTACTTGTATGAAAAGGCAACCCCAGTGGTTTTTCCGGTGAGGTGCCTAGATTAAGTTAATGGTTTCGCTTCTTATAAGGTAGATGAGCAAGCTGTCATATATAGCTTTGCGGTGTTGAGGGGTCCCTCTAGGAAGGGTCCAGTCATTGAGTGTAGCGACTGAGCTCTGCAGCCCAGCAAGGCAGATTCTTCGCAGTGATGACAGGCCAGGACATGTCCATAGCAAGTGGTGTGCTGTGGCTGGCGCACCCGTGGTGCAAGTTCCGCAGGTGGGGTCAAGCGACTTGTCAATGTATTGGGCTTTGAACGCAGGCGATGACAATAATGAGAATAATGAGAATAAGATAATAATGAGAATAAGAAAATAATGAGAATAGAAGGCTCGAAACAATATGACAATTGTCGAAAATGTAAGCTCGTAGCAGTGGAAGAAAAAGAAATAACCTGAATATTTCTGTAACTAACATTACTTAATTGCACTAAGTGAAGCTATTTAGTAACTCTGGCTCGCATATTGCAAGTGCAAAGAAGAAGCTCACTAAGAATCCAAGAAGTTCGCGCCGCTATGCATTGTTCCTATTTGAACCAATGAGCCCAGAAACAGGCCTTTCTTAGGTTATAAATTTGTCTGGAATTCCCTACATTCAATACCTGAATACTGTGTTCTGTGGACAAACCGGTACAACCAAAGAGTGAGCGTGGCCAATACGTATCCTCACGCAAAACTTTGATATAATTATGAATTATTTCATTATTTAACTATGTAAACGATGTTTTAAATTTCTCCGGGGCAAGGCGGTATCGAATCCGTCTCATATATAACCAGACAAACTTGCTTGAATGTTACGTTTACGCAAGAGTCCCGCCGGGTGGCGCCACGTGTATAGAGGGAGGCTCCAGGGAGCATCCCGAGTGCATACACGATCCATACATTGCGCGTCTGACGCGGCAATATGGTGTATCGCTACATTGCTTCTATGCTAATCGCCTCAACGCATAGACATTCATGATGAGTTTGGTTCTGCAGCGATTATTTCATTTGTTTATCCCTTTCCTCTTCGCATTTCCCGTTTCTTCCCTTCTTCCAGCGGGTGGGCGTAGTTATCCTTTTAGGAGACAAACAAGCCCGCTTCTCTTTCTTTCTATGGGATGTTTATATATGCTTACGTGTTTAATGATTAAATATAATAATTCTTACGAAGTCTTATGAGAATGGCCAGTGGTTCCGAACGTGAAGTTTATGGGTGCAAAGCAACAACTTTACACCGTATCTGTGAGGATGGAAGAAATCATAGAAGGGCCTATATTGCTGTTCGACTTGTGCAGTATGCTAAATGTTTTCACCAATGAAGACAATTATTCTCGAGAAAGTGTACAGCTTGGAGAGATGGTCAACGAACGTGTGACGATAAGTTCGGTAACTGCGCGTAGGATGTATAACCAACTCCAAAAGCTTGCAAACCCCGAAAGTCGTCAAAAAAAATTGCCGCAGTTTCGCGCACGGGCAGGAATATCCTCAGCAAATTAGGGGTAACCTATCATAATCAACAAGGATGTAAAGTATCGGTTCCCAAGGTAATCAGGCAAAAGATCCAGGTCCCCATTCTGCCTAAAAATATGCACCCCGAACTTGATCAGGGAATGAGGGAGAGCAGAGCTAAAGCTCTACTTAAGGCATACGGTAGAGACAAGGAGGCGTTGTTTGTGGACGCAGCGGAGTACCCGACTCCCGAATCCTACGTCGCAGTAGTAATAAACTCCGACCACGAGTGCATAAGCGCATGCTCGATACGCTCTAATAACAGTGAAATTGCAGAAGAAGTAGCTATCGCTCAGGCCTTAATTTCCACCAAATATAGATACGTCATCAGCGACTCGCAGTCAGCCTTCAGAAACTATGCGTGAGGAAGAATATCACCCGAGGCCGCTAACATACTCCACGGGAAAGCACAGTTAATATCATCAGAGGAATTCGAAGACAGATACATCATTTGGTTCTCAGCCCACACCTCCTGTGAGTCCCTAGCTCCCAACCTCAACGAGGAAGCCCACCGCGTCGCGCGAGGTCTCATTTACCGCGCTCGCGAAGAAGCTTCCCCCGAAGGAACGGGAGGGGAGACCTGGAAGGAGAAGGACAGAATGTTCAGATTCTGCGACGTCACCCGCTTCTACCAAAAGCCGAGGTGCATATTCCCACCTCCTAGCTCCAAATTAGACAGATCTCAGGCGGTTGACTGGAGGCGACTTCAAACTAGAACCTTCCCCACCCCGGTGCACCTACATCGCATCTACCCCGAACTATACCCAGATGACTTGTGCAAATTATGTAGGACAGAACACGCCACCCTAGAACACATTCTATGGGATTGCGCATACTGTTCAGGATGAATATGCAGTCTCCCCAGAACAGCTTGGGGCGCGGTGGAAAGCCGCGCTGATCAGCTCAGATCTGCAAGTTCAACTATGGGCCATCCAGCGAGCTCGAGAGGCGGCCGGGAGACAGGGTCTCTCTACCGCCCCTGGCGCGGCCTAGGCCCAGGCCTCAATCCGCTGGTCTAAATAAAGTTGTTTCACTCACTCAGTTTCGCCCGAAAGGCAAGGTATCGATTGCGATAGCAAATTAGTAGACAGCTACACGAAGTCAGGATAGTAGTTTATTCGGCCGTATGAAGCTGTAAACATTCGCTTACTAACAAAAGAATCAAAGCCCCTTTATGAAAGAAAGATGGCTGAACGCGTAGCTTTCTTTTATGCAAACCAAATCAAAGTCCAAAGCCAACGACCACGCAACGAACCCAAGAAATGCTGAGCGACTCGATCGATGCATATGTTATCTGATTGATTGTTTAGGATTGCATTTCTTTGATCGTTGAAGTTGAATGAAGACACATTTCGTTAAGTTGCATAAACTTTGTTTTAGATCATGTAGCATTGATTACACGCACACACTCACACTTTCACGGACGACTCTACACTTGCACAGTATTGCTTTGTGATCGCTTTCGTAGACGGCCAGAGGCTCGGCCGGATCAACCTTACGGGCACGATAGCACGGCAGCCTCTTCTGCCCTGCGCTGCACCCGCGACCTACCCATGGGGAGGCCCGGGAATGCATTACGCGCGTAATGCAATAATATCTGGGTAGCATGGCGTTGCAGTTCCCATTGTTCTTATCGGTGCTACTGCGAATGTAAACTGTAATGTTCTACGATACGTATGTCGTGCGCCTTTGTTCTATTGTGCGTGCAGATGTGCAAATAGTTCCATTGTGTAAGTTGGCTTTTCTGCAGTGCGCTTGCGGTGCTCACGCACGAATCAGTGAGACAGAAAGCTTCGCTTTAATTAACAAGCACGGTGTCACGTGCGCACATGTAAAGATGAACACACCTCGCTCGATAACCGCGGAAATCCTCTGTCAAAACGCTGGAGTGAGAAAGCGCGGCTGCAGCGGGAAAATTGACCTTCGCGCTGTCTCTCGCTTCAACGCGAACTAAACGTCGAAAGAACAGCGCATACGAAGGTACCGGCATTCGGCGCGTGCACTCTGTCCCCATCTCAGTTCGCTTTGAAGATGACGGCCGCGCGGGCGTGAACTTCGTCCACATCGTAGATAACTTTCAAGATACGGCGTTCGCGCGGACGCGCCGTGAGCAGCAGCCGCAGGAGCAGAACACTGCCCCCCCCCCCCACCCCCTCTCCGTCGCCTCCCCCCGTTGCCCAAGCGCTCACGAGTCCACGCGTCTTTTGCGCCGCTCACCGGTCGCCTAATATTTAGAAGGATGGAGGAGCTATCAGACTGCGCGCTTACGTGCGCGCGTAGCTTGGCAAATGTAGGGTTTGAATTTCCTCTTTCAAAATGTATTCGAATGCCGCTATAATAAGCTGCCTGTTCTCTCAGACGAGTGCCACGGATTGGTGCTTGAACCCCACCATTCGTCAGTGAAACAGCCACCATTGTTATTTCGAGCACTGACTAGCTTTAATGGGACGTTAATACTCGCTTAAGTTCTTCAAAACTTAGAAGGACACTCAAACAAAGAAGGAGCACTAGACGTCAGAATTCCCATCCCCCCATTTGCAGTCTATCTGGCATTACTGTGAAGTGCAAATAGCCTGTTTTGTAAAGCGGCTTGAAAAACAGTGCTCGGTTCATCGGCTACCCAAAAACATTCAGTGGCGATTTATCGGTAAATTTGAGATAAATGCGTTAGCATTACATCGCTCCTATTTGAGGTCCAGGATTCATGATTTACAATGTGTTCACCACACTGCGAAGTGTCGTTCAATAGGTCACATCGACACAGGGCTTGCCACTTCGAGAAGCGAAGTGCAACTGACGGTGGTCCGGAGCAGACTACCATCAGCCGGATCATATATTTATATACCAGATTCCAACACCTAACGCATGCACATACACATTTTTCCACTTTGGCACGCCTAATGCTCACGCATAACAACATGGACGTTAAGCGCCGTCTCAGTGTCGGGTTAAGCATCAACTCAGTCGATGTTATGCTGTTCACGAAGTGATGCATTGTTCTGTGAAGATTAATGCACACCATGACGGAATTTAATACGGCTCTACACAAAAGGGCTGACATTTCGCTGCTGATGGTGTGTGTGCGCACCTCCATAGAGTCTCATGCAGTGCGAAGTTTTATATGTCCAGGCGAAATCGCCTGACTACAGAAAACTATCATCATCACTATTGGCTCGAGCGTCGTCGTCTTCTTCCGCAGGTGGCTCGTTGGCGCCCCTCGGGTTGCGCTTGTGCTCGGCACGCGCTCATGCTACTGCTCCCGCGTTCATCGTCGTCGTCTTCTTCCATCGCTGGCTGCGTTGCCACTCATCATCCCAGCGTAGAATTTCACTTTTCTTCTGTCGTCGTAATGGTGAGGCTGCGTTTACGGGGGTATGAGGCATTCCTTAAGGGGGTATGAGCCTTTAATTGTCTTACCGTAATGGACAGATTTAACTTTTAAGCAATTTAATTTCGTAGAATCGCAAGCGGCAATGGCGGGCGAATGCTGCTAACCACGCCGCCGAGGAAACTCGAGGCATCGAACGCAAGCGACAAGGGCGGACTGCGGGCATACCGTCAGTGACGTCGTTCTCTCCAGTCGCAGCCGAACGTGTGTGTAACCTCATAATTGAGAAATACTTTAGAGCCCTCGGGATTAACCCAATGATAAACACCGGGGCAGCACGTTTCAGCTTCGCTGATTAACCATCGTCACGGAGTGGAAGGGCCGACGAATTTTTTTTTTTTTCATTTCACTACTAGGGACTCTGTCATTTGGAGCCACATAACTCGTGAGCTCTAATTCAGTCTGCAGCTAAGCAATACGAAAGAAAATATTTGCGAAGCATACCCTAAACAATCGTCCTAAGGCGGGTCTCGCAAAATTTAGCCTTCCGAAGGCCTTAGGGAGTTCAGTATTTCCTGAAGTCACAGACCGTTAAGTGTGTTTACAAGTACATTTATTAGCACGCATATTAAAAAACTGTCCAGCTTCATAAGATCTGCCAAAAATGCTGCTGAAAACAGCACTTCCAATGTGCTTATTTTATCTATTCATGCTACAGAACTATGCCAGCTACGTGCTTACATGGTACTTGCCCAGCGAAGTCTCTTGTCCTCGAATGGGTGTAGTCTTCTCGTTTGCAGACTTTCGCACACACTTCTTGCTCTCAATCATTAAGCTCTATTCAGCGTATCATGACCCTTAATTATAGCGCTAGGCTTGTGTACTTCCTATGTAGCAGTAAGTTGAGGTTACATTTCCACCCATTTTCAAGGAGTGTTGCTCTAAATCTTGATTGCTAGACTTTCGCGCTCGAACTTGTCGGCGTCTGCACCACGTATTCAATGAAAAGGCTAACTTGTCTCGAAAACAGTATTGTGCAGACACTATAGCCGTTTGTGTCTAGGGCCGCCAACCGAAGAGCGGCCTCATCGCGTCAAGCCACCCCGGTGCTGACTCTGCAAAAGGTGGCGCAGTTCAGAAATAGGGAGCGATAGCGGCGAAAGGTCAACGAAGTCTGATATAGTGACAGTAATAGTGAGGCATTCGTCGCAGAGTCGGCTGAGCGTGGTTCAAGTATACTTGCCGCCAACCACCTCACACCAGAGCTACCATGTCACAACATCACAACTTGAATGCGTTCGGTTTCCGACGTCGTCGCCAGAGCAAACATTTCAGTTCACGTTTTGCACAGTGTGACTGGCGTAGAGAGAATGGCGAGGGTAGCTGTATAAATAGCTTACAGAAGAAACTAAGATCTTCGTAAAACGTTAACCACCACGCGCATGCGCCGCAGATCTGTCGAGCATGTAAGAGAGGCTGCTCGAAGTTTCTTAAAGATTGTACTACTTCTTGCGATGTCTCCCTCTGTGTAAGCACTTCGCCAATTCCTATTATCATACAGACTATTCTGAAGTAAAAATTTAAAATTAGGGCGATGATGACCAAAGGAAACAAGTCACTGATGAGAACCTTGTTCACCACACAGAGCACATCACTTACGTTTCCGGAAAAGCATTCTACTGAAGGAGCCGGGTGGCTGCGTTCAATCAACTGGCCACAGAAACGTCAAATCGTTGGCCAGAAAACCAGAGTGCTTCCGGGTTAGAGGCTCCGAAGAATTCTCATTTATTGAACGGTTTCATGAAGCCATAAAAGCAGAATTGCGAAGCTACACTTACAGACGTTAGGAAGAGTTTTTCTCTACAGCACAGAAATACAACAGATAATCAAGACGAGCAAACCGGAACCATTCTTGCGCCGTCTTAGAGCAGAGGAACTGAAACAACGTGAAATGAACCATCGTTTCTATATGACGGTACTGCGTGATGTTGTCGGCAATATGATATTATATTGAGCATTGAGCGAAACTTTTCCGTGGCATAGTAACGAAGCTGTGTTGCCCGTGGGTTTCAAGAAAATCATCCACCATAACTTGCAATAGCTACCCCACCTGGTTCCCCAATAAATATAATCATAACAAAAGGAAGGCAGATTGGCCACGATATCTAGTGCTTCTTCTAACGCTCCCAGTGTCACCGGAAATACGAAAAGGAAAGCGTCACATGAACCAAAAGCAGGAAGCGAAAGTAGCAAAATTTCCCTTTTGCTTTACGCGAAGCAGGAACAGCGAATCCGTCTTTTACTTCGCCCTATAGCACCGAAGCACGTTTCGAAACATGTCGAGGAGACCAATAACGTTCTAAAGTAATTGCTACGTCAGCGCCAGCGGCTCGCGTGTGCACGTGCCTTGCAAGCAATCGACATAGATTTCGGCTGTGAAAGGTCCTACAATAGATCGGTCGGTCAAGTTTTTCTGACGGCGGTTCATTCGAAGTTCAACATTAGAATTCTTTCGGTGTGCGAAGGCGATACAGGCAGCTCGAGCTGAAGCAAAGCGAACGCTTTGACGCGTGAACGTTGTCAAAATTTCTTTTGCGCTCCTATTCAGGGGCAGAGGAGCAATTAAGAGGACAGTGAAGTGCAAAGACGTGTGCCTAAAGGAAAAAGTGACTTCGAGAGTGCACAAGCAAAACTTAGCTTTTAAAAGAGACCCAGCTGAGAAGAGCACGCTGAGGAGGCGGATGACGCTGTATGCATCTTTATTGCGATGCTATATTTTGCTGATTTTCGCTCTTGACTGCCGTAATCAATTTAGCCAAGAAGTTATTTTACTTGTACTCATCTTGTCCTTATATTCCCGCGTTGATCTCAGCGATGTCAAAATAGCTGGCTTCTTGTTAGGAGCAAAGGAATGAAGCTTCTGGCGGTAAAACTGTGCAGAAAACAAAGATGGACTGCAAGAAAGAACACACACCACAAAGCGCATTGCTACTAGACTAGCGAACCTTTGTACTGCGTTGTGATACTTGTGCGGATACGAAAATATCCCTACGCGTGCGTATTCTTCAGTAAACGAAGTGAACTGTCGCAACTCCAGTCATACCAAATAACGAAGTCCCAGATCTACCGTTGTGCGACATCTGTGTCGAACCACCAATGAACATGTAGAATTGGTAATGTAACTTCACGGAAAGTTGACTGGCCGTTGTGGTATACTGAAAGCTACCACAAAATGAAAGGTCCTCTCTATGAAAGGTCCTCTCTTCATAGACATGAAAATAAAAGAAATGTATTTAGTCGATCAATAATCGTTACGGCTACTCCATTTCTAAACACAGTAATAGCAAAAAAAAAAAAACAATATTGTAGAGTAAGAGGAAATGTCCCAGGTTCTGAAAATCTAAAATGAAGTTAGCTATATGAGGTCCGTATATAGACCGTTTTTTCAAGGGCGCCGCCATTGCGTAGCCAGTGGCGCGATCTATGGGCAGTTGGCATGCTGGCTTGGGCGAACGCCCGTGTTGTATGCTATGGTATGCGCTCAGCGGCAATTTCTGGTGGGTTTTTTCGCACTCGCGCGGTCTATTTAGCATGAAATGGCGTCTTCTACGTGAGGAATTGTCCTGTGAGGTGTAGTGGAGGAATTTAAGTCTGAAATAATTAAGCGGCTGGAGTTTATGCTGACGTTAGGGCGGACGGAGCACCCAGCGCGAGGTGTGCACGTTTGTTTGAGCTTATAATCAGCCTCGTATATCAGTTAGGTATTTCTGAAAATTCGCTTCCCGAATGTTACCTTACTGCAGTATTCTCAGCACAGTAATTCTAAGCTCTGGTTTAGCTGCAACGAGTACTTACGAAACATTTGACGATCCTAACAGCGTGGGTACCGTTCTGCTGGAGGATAAGTCGTGCTGTTTACTTCGACAAGCGTTCAAGTTGTTATCTGTAGATACACTGGGACGACTGCTTTGTTTGCGGGGCAAGGCTTGAGCCCACAAATAAAATAATTTGGTTAATAATAACCGCATATCGCACAGTGTTAATCACACTCTTCGAGTGATCGAACGACCAGCTGCAGACTGCGCGAGCGTCCGAGGCAGTACTAAATGCTGTGTTATAGATCTGTTTGCTCTATATAGCGCATGGTCCAAGTGGGCCAATCATGCGGCACGACCATGCGAAGTCTTATTGCGTCGTTATCCCCTGTTCCGTTTTATTTTGCCGCAAAAACTTTCTTTTTTTTTTTTTTTTTTAGTCTCGTAAGTTCAGTCATCTACGGCGCATTCACCCATCTTACGGAAATTGGGCCCTCACAAATAGCTGTTGGATTCTTCATGCGATCCCCTTTGTATATTGTGCCTTACAGGGCAAAAAGGCAATACCGATCGAAGCACGAAGCTTGTGTAGCCTATATGTTGGTTTGCCAACCGCAGTGCTCGCTGTGTTGAGCAATGCTATCGGCCTTGAACGTAGACAGTGATTTGAAGTCTACTAGACTTAAAATGCGTGAGAACGATGCCGGTGGCTGACGAAAATGTTTTACAACAACTCTTCGTCGAGTGAAAACCGATACATCCAACATAGTTCACAACACATACACACACCACGGCTGATGATGCGCGTCGCATTTTTGCACATCCAAAAGAAATTTAGAGATACTGCAGCTACTGCTGCACCTAAAGGCTACACAGTGGTTGGTCGACGACCTCGTAAGAACTTACATCCCGTAAACTGCACTCAGAACTAGCTAAAACACCTCCAAATCGTCCTGCAGCGCGCGACCGGCAACACATTCAAGCCGCGCCGCTCCGGCTCGCACAAGCCAGAGAGGAGGAAAGGCTCGTCGCGTGCCCTTTCCTCCTCGACCGATGAAAAGGTCTATAGTCCTACACAAACTGGAGCATGCAGAGGCAAACGGCGACAAGTTGCATGACAACTGATTACCGACCTATATGCGTATACTGAGTTCAAGAACAGGTACACGAGGGCGCAATGTGGACCGTGATGAACAGGCACAATAAGTATATAGAAATTACTTTAATGAACTTCGCGGTAGACGCTAGTGGTCATTCAGGCGTACATCCTTTCATATCTGCAGTGCTCCTTAAACAGACTAAGCTTGCAATCCTTCCTGAACCGCCTAGGGACACTTGCCTGCTTTCTCAAAACCCACTGCATTCAACAGTAGAAAGAGAGAGAAACGAAACAGAGAACGCCGAGATGGTCAGCCATAAAAACGCCTGGTTGGCTAACCTATTCGATGGGGAAGGAAAAAGGGGAAAGCAAAGACGACGGAAATAGAAAGAAAATACGCTGTGACTGGTCTGAGCGCGCGGCGACAGAACCACGCAGTCAAAGACGCTCGCGAAAGCCAGCCGTTTTCAAAAAAAGCTAAAATGTACCTTCATTACATTTTAGACCGATTGTTGGAGGTGAAAGTGTTCCAGTAGCGTCTGCGTGGATAGCGGACGATAGTGCAGTCGCCGCAATGTACTGCACATCGATTGTCTTTGCATATCAAATTGAGAACTGTGGCACATGTTATAAGCGGTATATGTTTTTACTAAAAACCGCATACATCACATGAAGCACTATCAACAATATTACCGGAGCCTGTGATATAAATAGGCACTTGGTGCCGCAGCTAAACGTCGCCTCCCTTCCCTCCCCCTCCCCCACGCTTCTCGCGCGTCGGAAGAAGGTGCGTTTGCTCTACATATATGGTGATTGTAAAGGAGAAAAGAGACGCCTACTTCTGCAGCCCTTAAGCGAGCACGGCGCGGAACGCGCGTTTGTTCTCCGCCGTGCGTTCACTCCCCGTGAAAGACGCGCCCCTCGCGCCCTTTCACTCGCACATACAGCGTTCGGCGCGCGGCGACGATTTCTTCTCCAAATGACGTCATACGGAACCTCACGGCGACGGCGACGGCGACGGCTACGGCGACGGCGACGCCGACGGCAGAAATCTGCTTTTGAGTGTCCATATAATTGCTATCGCAATAAAATTATATCTAGCGTTGAGTAAGCTGTCGTGAAGGAAACAGTCAATCACCACCGACACAGATGAGACGCCATAGCGTTGCTGCAAGCAGAATACTTCCAGAGTAGCCCTCGCGCCTGTGCAGCAAATGCGCGTTGGGTTTCAAATGATTATTTCTTTCTGTGAGCGGCACGCGGAAAATAGCCCGCTCGCAATGCAATAAAAAACAGACCTACAAAAGGACGACACCAAAACACGGGAAAGTTACATGCATGCGATGATGAAGCAGCGTAACTCGTGGTATATGACGACATTCATTCGAGCTGCCTGCAGCGTTTGCTATAAAAGAGATGGAAATGTCGGCATTCATTTCTGAAGATAGCAGTGCTATACAGATGGGCCATCAAGCGTATAGTCTACCTGCAACATTTATGAATTGCCCAAGCGAGAAACGAAGCTGTGCATAAGGCCAACTTGGAACGTAGAGTTCCAAGTATGCTAACTCTCTAAAAATACGCCACTCGTAAATCATTGGAGGAGCGCCGGTGTTCAAGCCACAGGGGATGTCTACAGTGTGCCACGAGTGCACTTAAATGCCTGTGAAGGCAGCTGGCAAATACAAAAGGCCTGAAACGCGTTTAAGTATTCCGCTCTGTAGGCAGCCCTCTTGAACGGCGAATGCAGTTTTAATCTCGTTGTGGCGTGGAAATTCTTTAGTGCCAGTGCTCTGCAGCTACAATAATGCCCCCTAGGGATCTAATAAGCAAACGCAATGTCATATGGAAGTTTCAAGGACCGTCCTGCGCACGTCAGCTGCTGCGCGGCGCGTACGGATAAAGTGATTTCGAGGCACAAGAGCGAAGAAATTGCTGCAAGGAATTGCAAGGAATAGATAAACGAAATAACGTTTCAGTACACAAAGGGGCCCTACGCTTGAATCATTATTTTTTCATGCATCTTGTGACGTCAGTGCCATGAGATTATCGCGAATGTGTTAACACGAGCGGAAGCTTTTCATTCACTGCCGTTTATTGTACTTTATTTTTAATAAACCGACAGTGGACGTCGCTATCTGTCAATACAATAGGTGCTTTTCGCATAATGCCCACTCCAGTCGGCCCTCTCGTGCGGCGACCGAAGTGGTAATCTCTAGTTTCTGCTTGTTGAACCATGTTATTGTCTACGCCACATCTTTTATTGCTTCTCCCAGATATCTTTCTTCTCTACCGAATGAATGCGAAGTAAATCAATTTGATTCATTTTAATGTGCTTTCTTCACAAAGAAGCGCTCTTTTTGCAACGGCAAGGCTTATGAGTAGGCGAGCATCGGTGGCTGAACAAGAAAAGGCTGAGCCTGGAGCCCCCACTGAATTTTCTTCTCCAGTGCGAAGACAAGTCACTTTGTCGAGACGTTGGCTCCAGGTTGATTACTTCAAGCTACGTCTTCTTATCAATCCTTTATCTTGCTTGGATTTTCAGGAGTACATATAGTTCGATGAAGTACGTTCATTTTATTAGTTTTACTGGCATTAACTTTCTCGAAAACTTCCTGATACATAAGCCGAGGAAACATTTACTTCTAATTACAGGTAAACGACCAAAAGTGTTTAGGTCTTAAGAACATCCCTTTCAATTCCCCCTTTCCCTTACCTCTAGTGTAGGGTAGCAAACCGGACGCTCTTCTGGTTGACCTCCCTGTCTTCCCTCTCCTTGCTCTGGGGCACTCTTCCTCGTCGCTCGTACCTTAACACTTCTATCTTGACGTTAAGTTCGGCGTACAGCAAAAAGGATGTTATTATTCTGGGCCCATGTTTATAAATCACGTAACAGAGTTTCCTAATTGGTCGCCTATCGAGTACCCGCCAATGACGAGAGCGATGGGTGTGATAAAGAGACGAAGGCCGCAGCGTATGGGCAGTTTCAGACAGAATTGGGAAAACGGACCTCGGTTTCCGGATATCTGTGTAAGCAAAGTCGACAAAAACTTGGAGGGCTTCGCTTAAGGTTATGAACTCATGGTGATAAATCAGATTTCAGTCGAGAAAGTCCACGTTCGAGCATGCTTCCTCCAAGTGCTGATTAGGCGAACCATATGAATCTAGGCCTAATAAAATTATATAATAATGTATAAATACGGTATAGGCCTCGTTGTCGTTCAACACTCAAGCGAGAACCGGGCGAATTTTGAAATATAATACATTCAGCGTCTGCCCGCATTGAGTGAACGAAAGCTTGTAGCTTTTTCCGTAACAGGCTGCGTTTACGTGAATACGATAATGGCTCATTGTATCGCCTTTCCCACATGTCGGATGTATGTAAACGGCTGTAATGCGCTGGGCAGCGAATTAACGCAGCACTGACGCTGCCAAGCATCATTAACGGTAGCTGTGACGACACGATGTTTACCCAACTGCGTTACGTTTAAAGAAGAATGGCTTATTCGTCTAATTGGTATTACATTATTTTCTTGCAAGAAACTATATTGGGAACCAGTAAAATATTACGAGAGCAGACAAGGGCGAAAAGCCCGACACGTCTAGGATGGAGAGAGAAATGCTTCAAATGCATAGCAGATGATAACGTGCGTTTACAAGGGCTTGCAAGATAGGAAAAAGCATCACACCTAAACTTTTTTGGCCGTAAACTTTTTGGTCGATAGTGCATTCGTGAGCCGACTTGTTTAGAGCACTGGAGTGGTGTGCTGCGGAACAAATCATAGTGCGCAACTGCTGTGTCAAGGGCAACGTGCTCACGTTCCTTGCTTTTATGTCTATGCAGCTTCGATTCAGTTCAAGCACTGACGTTGAAACCCAGCAAGCATACGTGCTGAAGCAATAATTCCACTTGAATTCAGCTCAGAAGCGGGCACGTCAAAAGGTGCGTCTCGGTGCGTCTCGCTGTTGCCAGCACAACAATGACATTTGCGACACTAACACTTTATCCAGCAACTGTACTAGGGTACATCTGTAGAGTTCAGTGAAGGGTAGACTGCGATAACGAAGAGTCCTGTCATAGTTACCGCCACCACCATATACCACGCACTCGGAGAACCAACTATATGCTGCAATGAGTTCGCGCGGTTGATTTGATACTATCGATAGTACTATCAAAGTTATTATCGATAGCGCTATTGACAGTTTTTGCTACCATCGATAGCTCGATAGGGACTCAACTATCGATAGTATCGATAGTACTATCGATAGTTCTGCATCACTAGTGGGTACACTCGATGACGTGCTGCTACAGAGATCATGCTCAGTGCCTTGACTCAAGGCACTGAGCATGATCTCAGAATTCATAATTCATAATAGCCTGAATACCGCGAAGCAAGGACGGCTTCACCGAGGACGAGACGACTAGTGCAAGCCGTCGTCGTCAGCCGCATCCCATTCGCGCTACCGTATCAAACCACGCGCAAAATGGTTACCACGCGCATAGACGAATAATTTGAGAGGAAAATATTTGAGAAATATATTGAGAAAGCTATTCTCAAGTTATTGAGAAAAATAAATACTATGTTTTTATCGTTACTTCGCTTTAAAATTTTTGCATGTGAACCGAAACCGGTATGAACTGTTACGGAACATTTTTTTTTTTTCGTTCCGGAGCAGAACCGGAACGGAACTTCCTTCAGTGGAACAAAACTAAAACCAGAACGAAAATCATTTCGTTCAGACACCCTTGGGAAAAGCGTAGTGCCGCGCAAGACGGGCGACGACCGCTACGAGACGGCGCCAGAGTAGCCAGCCGTTGTCGGTTCACCGATGGCATGCGGCGAGCACGTCCAATGATACCATATATAGAAACAAAGCGCTGCATGAGTGGAGGTCTGTCTGCGGCGGCAGCTGTGAATCGCGCCCACGCGTCACTCACGCGCTGGCTCTCGCGAACTCCTGATTAGCGAGGCAGTCGCGCCACACTTCGCTCCGTTTGCAACGTGCCGCACGAGACAGATGGTCTGCGCCCGCCAATATACCACGAAATGAAAACGCGTAAAAAGCTGCGCTCAACTTTCGCATTAGGGAGTATCGTAATCGTAGGTGAATTTTTTTTAACAGGGGAGCTGTTTAAGCCGGCCGTAAGTTATGCCGCGAGCCGCAAAACCTCGCCGAGCTTTGACGTCACTGCGTTGCCTAGCAACCCCATACCAGCTGTGCGATAGCTTCGCAAGACTCCGTGCCTAGACACTGCGCGCAGCGCGTCTGCTCCGCTTGCCATAAACGTTCCGTGTAGCAGGTGTGAAGGCGGGGTTGCTATAGTGTGCGGGCGGTAGTAGCAGCCATGGGGAGACCGAGGAAGAACCGCACTCCCGAGGAAGAGGCCGCTTTCCGGGAATCACCCCGCTTGGCCAAACAAGAATACAATGGCCAGCGTCGAGCTGATCCTGCACAAAGAGCCGATGAATCCTTAGCCAAGCGACGGCGCAGAGTCGAAGCTGCGCCTCGCTTCTCCTAGCTCCGTCAACGCTCCTCCGCCGCCGCCGCTCCAGCGATGGCGTCACTGTGCGTTGCATAGCGCAGCTTGCAACACCGACACCGCGTTCCAATGCCGACACTGCGTTCCAGCAGACCCGCTCCGTCAATGCGGTCGCCTAGCAATCACTTGGCCAGCTTCGCCCAGCCATGTCATCGCTTCGCACCACAATTCTTGCTTTGCTTAGTCATGACAACACTTTGTGTAGCTTGACCGTGACGTCACACTGATTATAAAGATCATGTCGCCGCGACGGTGACACAGCCACCTCTCGTAGACTTCGCACAGAGTAAATGTAACATGGGACTGGCCGAAGAAGTACAAGACACCCGAAAACAAGCCGCTCTGCTGGAAGATCGTCGTGCCGCCAGCCGAGAAGGAATGCGGCGATTGCGTGCTAATCCGGAGTATCGCACCGAAGCCGCTGCTGCTAAACACGCCAAGACTAGTAAAAACCTGGAAGAAGCTAGGACGATCACCAGCTCCGCTGTTTACTACAGCCTTGCACCACCAGTGCAAGCTGTCCATTCGTTTTCCCCATTTTTTAAAATCTTCTGCTGTTTGAAATCAAGCACCAGCTGGACGCGGAGGAGGGTCGAAAAGAGCTCGAGAGCGTAAAGTATATATCGTCAGCTCTCCAGCACTACAACGTCAACGTCTCTATTTCTTCGGAGAAAACAATGTAAAAACCAGGAAATAAACAGCAGTCGTGTATTGCAGAAAGGGCACGAGATTTAAATTTAGCCCACGGGAGTTTGACAGAAAAATAAATGCCGAGAACGCTTCGCTGTAAAACCAAAAAAAAAAAAAAAAAGTAATCACACCAGACGCAGTGTTGCCTCCTCTGTCCTGCATATGATTCAAATATGATGAAAAATTTGGTAATCTCAAAGTTGTTTTGGCATTAGACAGCCTTGGAAACGTATTTTCCAAGACTGTCTTTTGAAGGCTGTATATTGAAAAGGGAGGGGGGGGGGGGGGGGGGGGGAAGATGTTTGGCATAGACTGTCATTTTCGGTTGTTATGCTACCGAGCTATGAAATCCAGTCGGTGCCAAGACGAAAAACGTCAGCAGCCAACACAGCTTCCTCGAAGCCGGCGAAATTCCCCGCGATGTTAAGAAAGGCTTTAGCACACATTTCTCTTCCTCTAAAGCACTAAGTGCAGGCTTCCGTAGCGAAAGAAACAAGCGCAGTGAAATACAATACTTGTTGCCTTCCCTCCCTCGGAAAGTGTTTAACTTGTTCCGTCGCTTCTTTGTTTTTCTTTTCTTTTTCTTGTTCTTAGCTTTTGTACCAAAAGGTTGTTCAAAAACAGGACGAGATTAGCCACAACGCTGTTGGTATGAATGGTGGAGTTCTACGCCAACGTCGTGCTTCTGCATCACCTTCCCGTACACTGCTATGTACGCGTGCGCTCTGGTGTTATTTCATTTCTTTAAAAAAAAAGTGCAGGGAACAAAGTAAACAACGAATCGCCAAACACGTCTCTATTTGTTTTTAAATTAACTTATGGCGTTTTACGTGCCAAAACCTGATTATGAGGCATGCCGTAGTGGGGGACTCCGGAAATTTGGACAACCTGGGTTCTTTAACGTGCACCTAAATCTAAGCACACGGGTGTTTTCGCATTTCTCCCCCATCGAAATGCGGCCGCCGTGGCCGAGATTCGATCCCGCGACCTCATGCTCAGCAGCCCAATCTCTATTTGTTGTTTTGGGTGGTGTGGCTTCTCCCAAACGTTTTAATAATGACAAACAGGGTTTTCCAAGATTGGTTCGTTTCCAGTAGATGTTCCTGTCAGTGATTGCGCTTGTTTAAATAAAAGTTTTGTGCCCAAAAGGAGACCATTGTTTATTTAATTGTTTGTAAAAGTGACCGGAGAAATCCTGTAATTTAGGCTGCCAGACTAAAACAAACAAATAAACAAAAGAAAGAACGATCTGACCCCAATTTTTTGCCGGACATCAAAACCCCCGTTTGCTCCTGTTTTTTTTTTTTTTTTTTTTTTTTTTTTTTTTTTTTTAGTAGCACAATATTTTTACCTCCAGAAGTTTAAAAACCACGGCAGAAACTTCACTAGAGTTGTCCAAGTATACGCGTAAGCATTGTGCCTCTTTTTCATCTCCACGCAGCCCGATGTCATTATCAATCTTAACAAACTTCATCCGACCAGTATAAGTTCTTATCAACTCTTATCGGTCCTTATAAACCTTATCGGACTAGATCCGACACTTATCAACTCTTATCGGTTGTCATCAACCTTATCGGACATGATCCGACCCTTATCAACTCTTTTTGGTTCTTATCACCACTGCTTCGACTATTATAAGCCCTTATCCATCCGCGTGGAACCTTTATCAACTGTGTTGACAACCACATAACACGTCATCACTGCGTATCATCCTTATCAACCCTTTGACTGCGTATGTGTCTGTGTTGCGCGACGTGAAGTGCATGAGGCCTCAGAGGTTGGTGGCATTTCGGTCGGTGAAGCAACGCCCAAACGGAAGGCGCATCTCGCGCCCACCGAAACGCATCGGTGATGTGGCGCGTTTGGCATTAAATGTTCACATAATCGGAATTTTCCTAATGCCTACAATGCTACAAGTGGGCATTATATACGTGTGGTCCTATAGAGATGGCTTTTAACGCGATAGCGTTAAGGGCCCCGTGTCGCAGAAAATCCGGTGTCGGTGTCGGTGGTGTTGTCCGTGAGGGGAAAACTATATTTAGGTATATGTATATGGCACGCTTTGCTATTGAGCCTTTTCCTGGCGCTCCCGTGGGCGCTGTTATGTTTGATCACGTGGTAACGCGTCCATTGCTTGCCTCAGCTGCCTCCGTTGCCTCCGTGTTTACAATGCAAGCGCGTGACGCCGGTGCGGCGCAGCAAACCTCTGTTTCGATGCATATCGTCGACGGTGACTGTGTGGACGACACGAAGCTTTGGCCACAGCTTTAGAGGACATGTAAGTGCTTTCAGAGCTCATTACACCTTGTCCAAACGGCGCGAGCAGCGTATACGGTGCTTGTACTAAAAGCGGGGCTAGAAATGTATGCCGAGCTGTCCAGACTTTCCGCTTATGAATTAAATCAGGATCGGTGTGCTCGTTCCTTATTTGGCCAACATTTTGAACAAGAGGCTTGTCATGTTTCTGGCTCAGTAAAATTTCTTAGTTCCTCGGTGCGGCCACATCTGATTGTTTATGTTCAGCCTAATCGCTCGCGGGTGTGATCGGCTGCGATATATTTGTTCTTGCCGTACACAAAACTTGGAAAGTAAATGTTCTGTACTTTGTGGTAGCTTGTAGCAAATACGTATTATCGCTAGTCCCTCACTTAAGGAACGTTCACACCGAAAGCGGAGCGGCCAAATGGCCAAGAGGATTTTCAAAGCGGCGAGGTGGCCAGCGCGCACGGCTGTTCAGAGCGGCCGGGTTGCCTGGCTGCCCGCGTCGCTGGGGGGGGGGGGGGGGGGGGGGGGGGAGCATCTCGCAATTTCACGCACGTGCCGCCACCTCGCACTTACCAATCCAGCTCAAATCTTGCGCAATCTTCTTCCATAGCTATTTCTTATAGTTGGCTTCCTTGTACCCTGGGTTACATTTGTCGTACAGGACCGGGTACTGCTCGATTGTGTTCAGCAGCAGTTCCAGAGAGAACACAGTCGGTGGACGCCATTTGCATTCTCTCGGCCGGATGTTTAAATTCGTTCACCGGTGCTTTCACCGTCTCGAGTTCTGATGGGCTGTGGCCAAAGCGGCCAACTTTTCCCCGCGGAAAAAAATGGGTCCGTGCGCTATGCGGCCAAGCGACCGCGCATTTTCCGCAAAGCGGAACATACGCGTCCGCTTGAACGGATCCGTCTGTCCGCTTGCCCGCTCCGCCTTCGGTGTGAACGTGCCTTTACTCTGTGGACCATCACAAAACGTTCAGCATCCAACATTCGTGTCTTGTCGGTGTAGTCGCCGTCACTCATGCTTCGGCAGATTGATTCAAGTGTGCGCCCATTCACTTATTGATACGTTGGCGATAGGGTGCCCACAAACTTGCGTGCGAGCAGGGGTGGATGTGTGTAGATAACGTGCGAGAAACTTACTGTGCCAGTAAGTTGCACTACTTCCCTTTGTAAAGATCTCGCGGTACTCACTCTTGAAGTGTCGACGTTCCGGAGTTGTAGTCCTTTCTTTGGAGGTTAGCTGTACAGCGCTGGCTGATCAATTATCTTTTTTAAAGCGAAAGCTTTACTAACCTAGTCGAGTCGAGTTTCGCCGTCGTCAGCAATTTAACCTTCATTTGACCGCAGCGGCACCGTAGCCTCTGCAACGCATCACGTGAATCGCCGCGCCGAGCTCCGCCGCCGGCTTGGCGCATGCGCTCTCCGCAGCTGGGTCGCCGGCTGACCACGTGACTTGCCACGCGTCTGGCTAAGAGGAGCGCCACGCTCACCTACAATATATATATATATATATATATATAATATATATATATATATATCATTTATTTCATTTGGTTATTTTATTTATTAGTTACCTGCATTACAGCAGGAAGGTTACAGACTTTACTAAATACATGCACAAATTATTACAATGTGTCGAAGAAAGCATAATTTTCTGTGATGTATACAATGAGCGATGGCAAACTGTTCCAATCTCGAACAGTTCTAACAAGAAAAGAATAACGGAAAACGTCCCCCCTACAAGAAAATTCCCTGACCTTCAAACAGTGGTCCTGTCGCTTAGATATGTAGTGTGGTGCCTGGATATATTGTTCGCGGTTTATGCCTGTTTTAGAATAATAAATAATATGGAAAAATTTTTAATCTGATATGCCTTCTACGATCCTTCATCTCTTGCCATTTAAGTTAGTAAGTACAAGCTCTTGCCATTCAATCAGTAAGTACAAGTAATTTCCCCTATGTTGTCCTTGGTGTCGTTGTTTGTTGGCTTCTTATGATATGATTAATAAAAATCGGGCCCCTCGGTTCCCTTTATATATATATATATATATATATATATATACAATGAGCGAGAAGAAAGGGAACCGAGGGGCCCGATTTTTTATATATATATATATATATATATATATATATATATATATGTTGTCAGTGTCAGCTGGGCCATGGATGATAGCCAGGCCGGGCCGTGGTTAGGTTAAGTTGGGTTAGGCTCGGCTCGCAAAATGCCGGAAGCGGGACCACAACCTTCGACAAAGACAAATGCCCGGGTGGCCTGAGCCCGGGCCGGAAACCTCGAAGGTGCTTTTATCAATAAAGTTTTTTTCCGTCCGTCCGTCTTTGAGCTTTGCGCGGGAGCGGGAGGCTTTGAGCCGTCGTCGGCAAGCGGCGTCTGACCAACCCGCGGATATCGCCCGGTGAGCTGCTTAACTGGAGAGGGTCCGGAATGCCAAGCGCGCGAAGCTAGCGTCGGAGAGTGAGAAAGAGCGAGCGAAACGCCCGCTTCCGGCTCGCAAAACGCCGGAAGCGATAACACAACCGTAAACAAAGGAAGGCTTTGGACGAAAAAAAAAAAAAGCAAGTTTTCGCTTTGTATATCCAGGGCAGCAATTTTTTTATCCCCGAAGATAAAACTTTTAAAGGCAAGCCTTGAGCATCCTCCAAGTTTTTATTCCATCACCACCAAATCTTTCAACAAAGTCTTCATGGTAACTGTTCTCTTTTGACATTTGTTTTGTACCGCCGGTGAAACACATTCGTATGGTTCTGATACATTCACCTTCTGCAAGCGTGCGCGTTTAGCGCTTGCTGGACTGATATGATTGTGCAACGTATTTCTGTGTGAAGTGAATAAATGCAACAAAGAAAGAAAAAAGGGTGTTTATCTCAATGGGTAAGACACTCGGCTTTTGAGCATGAGGTCGTAGGTTCGAAGATCACCACCGCCAACGGTTTTTTTTTTTTTCGAAATTATTCTTTGGTATGCGTCGGCAGCTTCTCGTTGAGACTTGAGGCCTCATGCTGTGTGCTTCAAGATGTCTATTTCTTTCTGAATGAGGGGACATTCCTTGCAAGAGGCATCATTGCGTCCAAAGTAGTTAAGGCATTTCACAGTGGTAACATTGCAGCTGTCAGTGCTGTGACGCGCGGAACAGCGGAGACCCGCCGTCACGTTTGTGCCAACACTGCTCACGTCTCCAAGCTTCATGCATTTTCTACACTGGAGTGGTCTTGGTACAGCAAAGCGAAGGGCATATGCTCCGACTAGTGCCACCGAGGCCCCAATATCTATAGTGTGACATTCTCGTCCAAATGTCCATTAACGTGCTTCCTGAAATTTGTCAGTCGTGCAGTGTGGCAATGCCTCCAACAGCACGTTTCCATGCGAAGAATGTTGGCCAACTTTTTGCGAAGTCGAAATGGGCACTTAGTGACTCAGCAATGCATCACGAGCCATTTGCAGATGTTAATTCGTTTGTAATGCGATATAAATTGTCACACTTGATGGCATTGCGTATTCGGCGTTGCGCAGTAATGTAGTTTATGTATCTTGTTGTTAAAACTCTTAATATTTAACTCGGTCTTGTTTTTGTAGTTCGGTGCACACGTAGAGGTTTATGCTACAGTAAGGCCTTTCGGGTGGAAAGAAAATAATTTGTGGTAAAATACAAATGGCGCCCTATTTTGCAGCAGCGAGAATTGAAAGCTCACTGTCTTTATGCTTTCTAGACTCAGAATAGCAGGTTGTCTCGTGGACTCAAACACGCACCCGGATTTTTTAGGGGCGAAGCTCCTTATAGCGGCACCCGTTCGTCCCCGTCGTCGTCGTCGTAGTAGTAGTGTGTAACCAGTCTGAGAAAAATAATTCCGAAGTTGTGTCCGTAGCGCGGAATCGAACCAGGGACCCCTCGCTTCCGAGCGCGCGGCGTTAGCCCACTACGCCACGAAGCGGACATGGACACACGCACCACGATGGCAATAAATACCCAACAATAACGAAAGGCCGCGTTTCTAGCGCGTTTCTAACGCGTTTGTGCTAGCGCGTTAGGCCCATGTAAGAAGCTGGTGTAAGACGCTGTGGCCTCTCCGCCTTACCTTCAACGCGTTTCGAACGCGCTGCCCAAAGCGGTGGCAAGTCAAGTTCAAGTCGAGGAGCGTTTATGAATACAGGGGGTATACTCTTCGGCAGTCATGTGATGGCGTCGGCAAACGCGGTGCACGTTCCGGCATGTGTAAATGGCTGCGTAAGACGCTGTGGCCGCTCCCCCTTACTAGAGAGTACTGCACGTTTCTAACGCGTTTGTGCTAGCGTCCCCTTAAGCGGGAGATCCGATGATTCCCTCCGGAGCTTCGCCCACGCATCATCATTCACCCCGTGGATATGCTGTGATTTTTTTTTTTTGAACTGATTCAAGTTCAAATGAGATTAGGGTAATGAGAGCCGATATCTCCCAGCAATAAGTAGTCTCACGGCCTTCGTCGGCTTCTATATCCTCCTAAGCCCCCTTGTACAATACACTGCACTTTCCCTTCAACTTTTACAGCGAAGCTGTATATGGCTAGGTTCTGAACGAAATTGCATGCGTCGACAAGGTGTATGGAAAAAAGTCGCGTCGACAAAATTGAATCCACAGTAGCCTGCTGCGCGCGGGCGGTGCTCCGTGGCACAGGAGTGGATGGCGGAATAATAAAACGTCATTGTGTGCCCGCCAATGTCTGTGCCTCGTTTTCTTGTGACGTCGACATCGCTCTACAGCGACGTTATCAGCAGTTGTACTTTGGTACTTTGCGTAGTCCGTACCGAAGAAGAATAACGTGCATAGAAAGAGCGCCGGCGTGAGCAACAGCGTGCATGGACGCGGAGGCAACAAAAAGCCGCTATAGCCGAACGGCGTGTCGTCCGAAGGATCGGTAACGTCGGATAGCCACTCTGTGACCGATGAAGAACAACAGCGTACCCACGAGGATCGCCTTCGCGAGCAGAAGTGGGAGTGGGCGCGAAAGCATCGGCAACCGATTCCAGTATACCACAGTGACCACAAAGCAACGGTTACCATGGTGACAAAGTAAAGAGAAAATAAAAGACGATAACAACAACGAAGTTATCGGTATGGGTCTTTATTCAATCAATAAAGCAGTTAACCATATGTAACTCAATATAGTTATCAACAATTACAGCATCGCTGGTCTTCCATCTTCACATCGTGGAAGGGCTCTGAATTTTTTCAAAGTTAACTTTGAAATTATTACGCAATATATTCACTCTGGGTATCAAGTACGGTGCATGTGTAACTGTAAAGAAGTGGTTTACTTGTATTCTTTTCATCCGCTTTCGAGAAATTTGATAATATATTGCTCTATGCCTCTGTGTCGTCCCAGACGGCCGAAAACAACCTCGAGGTATGTTTCGAAGTCACTGAAATTGCATCAGAATAGCGTACGCGGCAGCAACACGGCAATATACAACACGTAGTTCCATCCATCTCAGCATCTAAGCAATGAAATGCAGTTTTTACCACAGCAAACATGAGTAGATGAGGGAAATAGCTATTTTTTTCACGTACACGGAGACGCAGCTTTTGGCATCTAATCATGGTATTCCAATTTTAAAAATTGTTTTTCGAGTTCATAATATAAAAGTAGACATTGAAAACCACCTTTAAGAGCGATTACGTTCCATAGTTGTGTTCGGGTCTCGGGAGGATATACGCAAACTCGAGCTCATCCATGCGTGAAGCTCATCTGGGCCGCAATTTTGGAGCGATGCCTTCAGCTCACGTCTATGCAACTCTCATCACAGACCGTTCACGGGTAGCTGATCCCATTGATAATGAGGATGGAGAGCCGGTCGGATCATCTGACGAAGCGTAAAAAGGAGAGATAGAGAAAGAGAAAACATTCTAGGACTCCACTGGCCATGGCGCGAAAAGGAATAGGACAAAGGAAAAAAGAAAAGGAAGAAGGACCCGAAAACGCTTCCCTACAAAATCAACGCCCTCCATTGTTGTTGCGGCCTCGACGCATGGCTTATATACCCACGTGCTGGCTGCACTGGAGGTAATGAAAATTACGCGTAACAAAGACACAATAAAAAGACTGGCCGCCATCCCACCCTGCGAACGTGAATGTACAGCTTCGCTGTACATTCACCACACATGGTCAAGCATTTTATTGACGCTGTTCTTCTGGTGCCTTTCAGTTCCATGATCTACCCATGGCAGTCTTAGAATGAGCTGAATGAGTTGCTAGACGGGTCTCCCTTTTATATATGAAACCGTGTTGACGTCACTAAGTATATATATATATATATTGTTAACCTGGCGTTCTGTGGTTACGCCACGAAATTTTCCAACCAACGAGAGGTATACAGCTTCGCTGTAAAAGATTTATGGTTCATACCTCTTTCATAGGAATCGGTAGAGCACGAAAGTGAAATGTGTCTTCACAGACGCTGTTGCATGTTTGCTTCGTGAACTCACGGTGCGCTGCAGCGAAACGCGCACGATTTGCGGGCCGGCGACCATGTTGCAGGTTTGTTGGCGCACGGCGTCCTGTTGGCGAGCGCCGTCCTGCTGGCGAGTGGCTTCGGCGAACGCGCGAGTATTCTGTTCCGACTCCGTAGTGGCTACGGCAGCGAGTCGAGCTGCGATGCGCACTGCTGCAGGAATGCCACTGGCAGAGATCGCACCGTGAGCCACGAACGCGCGAAGGCATTCTGCTTTCTGCATTCTGCTCGCGCCTGCGCAAAGCGAGATTCGCTCGGCAACGTCGTTGCCTTTCTGCGCCTTTTAGCGCAACAGTTGTCTTATAGGTGGTGCCACCGCAAGCGAAACCGTAGGCGATGTACTGCTGATGCACGTTGAAGCCACAATCCGTAGGCGACGAGGCGCCACAGGCTAATCGAACGCTAACTGCCTAACTGGTGGCCACAGAAGTACATAGATTTGTCTGATCTTCGTGCTTGTGGATTTAGACGCTCTTGTGGCTTTGTTTATTGCGCTTTATGTGCCTTCATTGCCGATAAAAGTGCAGAAGATACTGCGAACACGCACGATTGCTACTAATTAGAACGATTCAGCTTGTCGAGGCGGCCAAATTGAAACGCGCCAAGCGTCTTAATGGACTGGCTTGCCCGCGATAAATTCATAAGGGCGTTTTATGTCGCTTGTCGATGCATACATCCGTGGCGTAATGGTTTAAATATCTGGCTTCTCTGCTAGAGTTCCTGTGTTCGAATCTTGCCATCGGGCAATTTTAGTAATCTTTTAAAGACGATAGTACAGTGGCTGTAACGATAGTCTTTCTTGGGCTACCTAAACGCGAAAAACTGTCTGTGCGTCTGTCTGTCTGACTGTCACTCGATTCAACCGCCCGGCCAAAACCAACCAAGCTACTAGCACTGGTGGCACGGGGTCCTACACGTCAACATTATTCAGCGTAAAGGAAGCCTCAGGCCTACGTCAGGCAAAATATATGTACATAACCGGGATCCGCAGCGTTCATTTAATTAAGAATACACATCGGACTGGTTTGTACGTTGGTAAATGAAAAATCAACACGTTAGAAATGGTGTGGAACGCGTTAGAAATCGTGTCGAAGAGACGCTACGCATTAAAAACAAGCCGACTGAAGCCGCGGCTCTGTAGCCGGCTTTAAGCCAACAGTAATAAAAGGTCCCAACAGATGGCGCGAGAGCAGGACGAACGCGGGGAAATTTGAATTGAATTCAGCAAAACCTCCATTGCATCCATCATGGGAGGAGTGAGAGGGGAGGAATGAGAGGGGAGGGGAAGAGCGTGAGGGATGGGAGGGGGAGAAGATAGGGCGTTACGTATATGGGGCGGCAGAAGACTATCGTCTTTTGACCGCATTTGCAGCAAAGCAAGCAGATATGCGGCATAGTTTTTTATATTGTATGTATATTTATTGTATAATTATTGTGTGAAATTATGTGCTCGAGGCTACACTTCGTTCTTTATTCTATGGCTACAACGCGTTGCAGCCTCCGCTGCGCTGTGACTATGGAAGCGCTCCCTGTCGATGCTCGTTAGTGTCACGATGCAGTACTTCGCTTCCCCGCTCCTAGATAGCGGCGCCGGAGCCAATCACATCCGTTGCCGGAAATCAGTCGTGAAACCCGGCATAAAACACTTTCGTGTTAAAAATGAACAATCAAATAACCGACATTGTGCAACTTAAGGTAAGCAAAATATTTAGAAGGCCTACCTGGCACGAAAAAAACTATAAAATACGTAATTAAAATACGGTTGGAATTTAGTTCTAGGGAATTATCGTGGTGCGAAGCATTATAGAGTGGTTCCTCATGATCGTGTTTGAGAGCTAAAAGTTCGTGCTTCTCTTCTTCCGTTAGGTTAGGGTAGCGCTGCTTATCCCTTTCTGTTCTGAGGCGTGACGGTGAAGCAAGGCTTACTTTAATTGGGGGAAGCATGTTTGCAGTCCGAGAGTAGAAGCAGCTGTGGAGAGTGGCGAACGGCGCCCGGGGTACAACCATTGAGCCAATGAGCGCGCCAATTGAACTAATTGAAAAAGTTGCGCGGTAGCTGCGCCTCTAGCGAGTGGAGGGGACAGAGCATCGAACTTTGTTGCGGGTGATGTGACCTTTGTACTGAGGACCCTCAAATTATTTTATGGTCACGTGACACACCTTAAATGAACCCTTCCTATATAAATAATGCGGATGGGCTATTTTCGAAACTCATAATTCTGCTTATCCCTTCACACTCCTCACAAAAACAAGAAATTTAGTTTTATTCTAAATTTCATTATGTAGCTACTGCATATATCCTTATGACTTTTCAGTTCTATAGACATCATTAAGTCTAGTTTAAGAATGTAGCATTATTTTGCCGCATATGAATGCAAAAAAATGACTTCATAGGTTGAACCGAAAATTTTTAAATGACCTCGCGTCACCTTGCTGAGAGCTTCCTCTATAATGCTTCACAATAAAATATAGTGCACAACTGTCGGCACCCCTAGCAACGTAAACTTTCTGTCGCTTCAATGAACTTATTAGGCAGATCAGCCATGATAGACCTAAGCCCAGTACCTATAAATTACTCGCGCCAAAGGTTTTATGTAGATAGACGTAAACCGGGAGTACAAATATGATGTACGAGAAGCAATCTGGGAAGAAAAGCGGAGGTAGTAAAGAAAGAAATAATCCATTCCCGTAGTATATTTTTTTTCTCTCCTTTCATTGTGCGTGCGCATAGTTCCGTGCTTATAACGTAGTTGCAAAGGACGTTCACGAGGACTGGGCATTAAAACGTGAACACTAATTAATATAACGCGCTACATTCGCGAAGCACGTACCCTTAACCAAATTTGCATATACTAGAATGCTTGGCAAGCCCACGCAGATGCCAGGCGAACGGCACACATTCGCACGCACGGCACGCTCTTCAACGTAATTAACAATTTGCCCCTTGCTTCTCACCGTCGTAGAGGACCCGCTTTCCAGCGGTATAATGAGGCCACGGGCCCCGCCTTAACGTTTCCTGAAAGTAAAAATTAAGCCAAGCTAGTTAGACATCATAACTTAAGAGCGCAGGACTGAGGAATAAGAGCCGGTCAAAGCCTGTTGTCCATGAGCGCCGTTTGTCTCGCGCATTTAGCGTAATTCGCATCCTTAAAGGCTCATTCACACCGGCGACTGACAGTGGTCGCGCGACCAAGTTGGTCGCAAAGCGACCAGTCGCAAATGGTCGCAAATGGTCGCTTTTCTCGAAAAGCGGCCATTTTGGGCCAGTCGCTCACTGCTCGATTTTTCAGTCGCGCGACCGTGGTCGCAAAGCTGCTCAACCAATCAGCGCCGCGCCGAAAGTGATGTGTGTCGTCGTCCACGCCAAATGCAATGTCCGCGTCACGATATGCAGGCTACAGGCCGGTAATTGGTGTCTTGTCTTGTGATTCTGGGACGCAGCAGTTGCAGCAACGTGTCGAATGTACGCGGTCGCATTCGCTGGAAGCTAAACAGCAGGAAAAGAAAGCACAACACAAACCCTTTTTCCAGCTGCCGTTCGTTGGATGAGCACGCCACCCAAAGGTGAACAGCGGGTGAACAGCTTTGCTTTAATATTATGCACCGAATAACACGCAATGCGAACTAGAAATTACAACTTGCTCTCGATAATACTCGTTGTCATGCGCACAATGTTCGGGCAGGAGGCGGCTTGCGTGGCCGGTCACTTCACGCGAGCGGAGGCATGGGGGCACCCACGAGCGCGACGTCGCGTTTTCTTCGGAGGCTTCCGCGCTGCCACAGCTGACACCCCGGCGGAGCACATCAGCCCAGGGACGATGTCTTCCTGTTCGCTCGAATCAAAATCCAGCCATCGCTCGAATCAAAATCCATGGCTGTTGCCGGAACGCGAAACCAATTTACACAGTGCCAGTGAAGTGCGCGCTAACTGCGTAGATCCCTAGAATTCTCGCTGAAGAACGAGAATGTCCGGGATTGCGACTTGCAGGTCGCGCTCAGCCGGGCTTGCCGGTGTGAACATCAGTCGCCTTCGGTCGCTTTTTGTTCGCGAGTCGCAAATGGTCGCGCGACCTCCTCAAGTCGCCGGTGTGAATGAGCCTTAAAGCGGGCAACGACCAAATAAGACGCTGAAGAGCTTTGGCAGGGCCGAAAAGTACTATTTGCCAGCATCCGCCAGTTTTTTAGTATGTTTTCGTGTTCGTTGAGTGAAATTGCCAAAAGTACGCAAAAGGTTTGCTCAAACGTACAAATTGACTGGGGATTAAAGCAGGAACAGCGAGCATTTCGAGGAACAATGGAGAGAAGTATTAGATCTTGTGCAGTTGTGTAAGCTTTCTGCTGTATTGAAGTTGAGGATCAAGCGTACCTCGCTTACTGCTTTCCTATGGGTCTTAAATCAATCAAGAAATCAATCGATCAAATTATTATTTATCTCGAGGAGAAAAAGTGGTTAACGATGTAAAGCCGCAAAACTATAGCTTGACTAAGCCCAGCTCCCTTGTGGAACAATTAAGCAATGGGCTACACTGGCAACTCATGCGCTCATAATTATATATCTCTCAACTCATTCACACAAACAACTATTAGCCGCGTGAAGCAAACAAATAAGGAAAAAATTGAATATAAAATAAGGTAGCTTGAGCGTTGAATTTTACCTGAA
This sequence comes from Dermacentor silvarum, assembly GCF_013339745.2. Classification (NCBI taxonomy): domain Eukaryota; kingdom Metazoa; phylum Arthropoda; class Arachnida; order Ixodida; family Ixodidae; genus Dermacentor; species Dermacentor silvarum. Next base: position 46,103,201 of record NC_051157.2, on the reverse strand, counting down.
TTTAATCGACAGTAAACACTCCGCTTTGTGCTGCCAGAAGCTACAAACAAAAACAGTATCTTGTTGTTGTTGAGTCGTACAAAGACGAACTTGCTCCACTTTTCTGTCATGCATTACAAGTGCTGGGTTGTATTTGAACAAAGTATGCAACCTAACATTACGTGACGTTCGTCTCGCCAAATTTAAGTAGCTGTCACGGGTGAACGAGAGGAGATTAGAAGAAAACAATGAAGTATAGAGACACGTGAAGAACCGAACACATGAATTGCAAATTTTCAAACACCCAAGACAATCCGAATTCGCGAAATTAAGTGCCAAGAACAGAGCCACTTAAAACCACGTGATGACAAATCTAGTACTGAAGATATATTAGAGGACTGGCTCAGGACCATTAGCAACAGAGTTTCGCAAACATCGGAATGAAAAGTCTAAGCTCGTGCAGAAGCAGTGAAAGAAGTGAAGCGAGAAAACAATTTCTTCGGGATAACAGATTATAGCAGTAAAGAAACAACTCGAGGGGGCCACTCGGTCTTTCTTTTTTTTTTTTTACAAAGATTGTATTTTTGCGTGTACATTGGCACAAACATTTCTAAGCACAATGTTCGCACTTTACTTTAATCTAATTTCTTTTTTAGTTAATTCCTTTGCTGACTAGGTTTTTTTTTTCTTATTAGACCACTGAAACTGCATTGACTATATCTTTTCAGCCGAAAGTACAGAGTTCCACCTTCAAAGCATGACTCTGCATCTAGCGCACAACGCAAGACAAGGGCAGAATGAAGAACCGACGAAGACAGGCTTTAACTGAAAATAGCGCCTGTCTTCGTCGGTTCTTCATTCTGTCCTTGTCTTGTGCGCTAGATGCTGAAATGGAGCACCAACATGCCCAAACGTACGCTATTTCAGAGCATGAATTTGGGACTTACTCCTGTACTTAACAACATGTGGCTGGGGCCATATAACGTAATACAATTTCATTAATTCTGGCTTTATTATAATCTCATGACGTCAAATTTACGTAACCGCCGACGCAAGCATTGGATAATGACCGTAGAGTTGTTTGAACCGCTTAATCAAACGCTCTCCTCGTTTATAGTAGGTCATTTTTGTTTGCTTTGAAAGCATGAAATCGGCTTCTATAATATCTCGCATGAATTGTGATCGGTGCTTTTTCAGCACTCCACACCGAATAGCATTGCCTAGCCTGACAGGTTTTAAAGCGAAAGCTTTACTAACCTAGTCGAGCCGAGTTTCGCCGTCGCCAGCAATTTGACCTTCATTTGACCGCAGCTGCGCCGTATCCTTGGCAATGCATCACGTGACCCACCGTGCCGAGCTCCGCCGCCACCGCCGCCTGTCCACGTGACTCGCCGCGCGCCTGGCTAAGAGGAGCGCCGCTCTCGCCTAGTCGGTGCGAGCTTGGCCATGGTTGCGCGCGATGCCGGGCCATCTCCTGTGAGCGTTCCGCGGGAACGGCAGACTTTGAGCCGTCGTCGGCAAGCGGCTTTGGACCACCCCGCGGATATCGCCCGGCGAGCTGCTTCACTGGAGGGGGCCCGGAGTGCCAAGCACGCGAAGCTAGCGTCGGAGAGTGAGAAAGAGCGAGCCGTTCGGCTCGTAAAACGCCTGGACTTGTTGCCTTATAATTTTTACCTGGCTTAACGATGAGTGTATACCTAAGTATAATAATTACAGCTAAATTAAAGGTTAACCAAGTGAAACCAATACTTCACCATGGAGGCTAAACCAAGCTCTCGCTTTGCATATCCAGGGTTAGCTGAGCTAAGCCGCAGCCATTTTTCGTATCTAATTTGCTGACAAGAGGTGACGAGTGCGCACAAGTGGAGAGAGTTTCGGTGGCTTTGAGCTAGAGCGTGAAAGTAGATGACAGGATGAAGAGAGTGGTGTCGGCCTCTACGATTGGTCTGCTTCCCTTGTTTAGCTTGCGGTGGCTGGTCAAAATTGCGGCGGATTGCAGCGGAAGGTTAAATATACCGCTAAAACGCATCTTCAACACAGAAGAGTTGGCAGAGCCATGTCGTATAGGTGCCGAATGGGCTCGGCAACCATATGCGGTCACCATTTTTTTTTTTTTTTTTTTTTACTATACGCAGAGAAATCCTGTCTCCTTGGCAGCTCCGAGTAGCCAGTACCAGAGCGATCGGCGGGCAGTCATGTTTTATTCCTTTCGGAACGGGGCTGTCTCTGGCTATTCCGAAAAAAAGTCAGTTTTGTTCAGCATATTACTGCATTTTCAGTGCTTACACGTCACTTTGACGTGGGGAGTTTTCGCCGTTTTGCGACGTCGCGTGACAGAAGGCGATGTAGGCGCAGCCCGAAAAACTTTGAGACGTAGTGGAGAGCTCATGGCGAAAAAGGCGTAGAATCGCTTTTTTTTTTCTTTTGTTCGACTTAGTAATGCATAAGCAGTTTGTGCCCGTCACGTCAGATGGGTTTCATGACATAGCATGATAGGCGAAGTTGGTGTGGCCCCACAAGTTTTATTTATTTATTTATTTATTTATTTATTTATTTATTTATTTATTTATTTATTTATTTATTTATTATTTATTATTTATTTATTTATTTATTTATTTATTTATTTATTTATTTATTTATTTATATTTACAAAATACTGCAGGCCCATGCGGGCTCAAGCAGGAGGGGTAAAATTACAACAGAGCATTCAGGATTACAATACAATACAAGCATACAAGCACCTAAAAGAAAACAAACCAAAACGCTCACATCTCTGTTGTGATATTAACAGATTAAAAATTGGTCAGGTCTATTGAGTCAGTGCTGTTTAGCAATGATAATGGTACTGCGTTCCATTCTTCAATAGTATGAGGGAAAAAGGAAAATTTAAAAGTGTTATTTCTTGTTTGATAGGGAGTTAAAGATTCAGAGTGGTGATGTCTGGTTACTCTTGTAGTTAATGTGCGTATATATATGGAGCAGGATCGATCGAGAGTTTGTTATTTTTGAGGAGGGAAAGAAATTTAAGCCTTAGAATTTTCCGCCGTAGTTGTAATGTCTGTATACCTTGATTGCGCATGATAATTGTTGGTGAGTCGCTTATACGTTACTTAGAAAAAATAAACCTAACTGCTTTCCGCTGAATTATTTCTAGTGCATTATTACTGTGTTTATTATGTGGATCCCAGACTGTGTATGCGTATTCCAATTTCGGCCGAATGAGTGATTTGTATGCATTAAGTTAAGTTTCCGGGGGCGCTTGTTTTAGTTTATGACGCAGAATACAGAGTTTACGAAATGAGGCAGCACATACATTAGAGATATGTGAATTCCAACTTAAGTTGTTAGTTATTGTCACACCTAAATATTTATATTCATTCACTTCAACGAGATGATGAGTAGGAAGATTATACGGAAACTTCCACCTATGTCTTTACTTGGTTATTTGCATGTATACTGTTTTTTCTTCATTCAGCTGCATGTCCCATTGTTTACACCATGAATAAATGCTGTGAAGGTTAGTATTCAAAAGTTCCTGATCCTCTCGGGAAGCAATCTCATGAAACAAAATGCAGTCATCCGCAAATAAACGAACTTGTACTGGTTCAGTAACAACGTTAACAATATCATTAATAAAAATCAAAAATAAGAGTGGTCCCAGTACGCTACCTTGTGGTACCCCGGAAGTAACTGGCAAATGCGAGGACTAGTGGCAAAAATGGAATAGCTTTACGTTATACAGCATCCTTGGGATACTCTGCATGCCTGTCAATGACTAGAGGCCTACTTAACCGTGCTTTTCATTCGTAAGCGCTCTGTGCCATCGTTCAGTCGCCTTCACTAGTGATATTTGCAACGTCGCAGTCAGCTGACATAAGCTCTAACAAAAATTTATAGCGTAAGAACTTTTTTGCTGATAAGGGCGTAAACTTTTGCCGTAAAACTGACGACCCCCAAAAAATACACATAGACGAGACATGCATCTGTCACCTCTATGTGTGTCTTCTCTTTGTGGCCATCAGTTTCACGGAAAAAAAAATATTTCTTTACCTCCTCTTGTATACGCCATATGCAAATAATGAATCGTATGCACAATAAAGTGATTATAGTTTTGATTTAGTCACTTAGGGCCGAATGCACAAAGCTCTTCACTCATAACTGTTCTTTGCTATTGAGCGGCCATATTTACTAATAATATGTCCAGAGTAAATTCCAGCCATATGGTTGGAATTTTCTCACGAAGAATTCTAACGAAACAGCTTTTTTGTGAATACGGGCCTTATAGTCCTTCTCAATCTAACAGCTTCAACATTTCCTCCGAGAATGCCGTGAATTACGGTAGAGAAAGTGTGTCTGCTTGCCTGAGACACCCTTCGCAACCGATATTTTCAAGTTTCCTTGTGAAAAGTCAAAGTAGCTGGGGAAGCTCTGCAGTTACTTCCAACAATATTCACGTATATGATTGCTCCACTGCTTCTCTACGAAATGCCTCCTGTGACTGTTGGTGTCTCTACTGGATCAAACGTATTTATTTATCTCTGTATGGATGGCCTGACTATTTTTGGCAGGCTCCACAACTCACATGTATGTCTTCTTTCTAGTTTATGGATATCCTTCCCGACAATGAGATACAGTATACAGTATACAGGGACCACCAGAACGAATGTGGTGCTCCCTGTATACTATAACAAAAAAAAAAATAGTATGTAGAACGTCAGCGTATTTCTGTAGAACGTCAGCCGCAAATTCTAGGACGAATGTCTCGAGATACCTATCTTAGAGACGTGCACACTAAAACTGACTGCTAATGTTATTGCTAAGTTATTGTAGAAAAATCAGGAAAGTACATAGTTTATTCCCGAATATTGGAGAGTGCGTGCTTCTCAATGTTTTCATGATTGTTGTCAACAAAATATGTATACTTAGTATCTATTGATTTATTCTTTAAAAATCGCTTCTGGGCAGTTTTCACTCTGACAACCAGTGCTATGAGATGCACTTTCCACATAGCAAACAGGTTCGTATTTCGTGAAACGAGATATTCGGCTACAAAGATGCAAATCATTACAAACTTGTGGTTTCGATCGGCCCCTATATACGGAAGCCTCAGTGCCCCTTTCTCCACGTCTGTCACGCTTCACTATAATTTCTCCCCACCAAGTTGTCAGACTACCGTCTTCATATTTGTATCCACGCGCCATTCAATGTGGCACGCAACTCAAAGCTGTCAACAACAACGACGACACACGTACAGCAACGCGGGCGTTCCCGATTTATCTCACTGCTTGGCGGAGCGCTGCTAGCGCCAAACATCCGTTCTTCACCAACATGGGCAATCTGTAAATTATCTTTACGCCCACTTAGGCTCCGGAAGCGTGTATCCCATTATACCGATAACGTAGCCGACAGTTTTCGTTTACTTTAGGCAGCAAGAAAGGGAAGCAGCGAAAAGTGCAAAACCATGATGCGCAGCCGGGCGTGTTAAAAAGTTAGCCTCATATTATCAAATCCGACTCCACTATCTGTGAGACGTCCGGCTTGCGAAGAGAGGCATCTTTTACGGCCTCTGCGTCGATGAAGCGCGCCGACAGCTTGTCACGGTAATGAGCTTTCACATTAGGGTGGAAGATCGATGTGTATTCCCGATAACCTCGTGCCCCAATCCTGAGAGAACGATGACACATCGCCACAAATGCAGCCGCATTTGCGGCCCGGCTGCGTACACTCGGGGCAGTTTTGTATCCCTAACAGGAATTTCGTGTCCCTATATAACAGTGGCGCCGTAGTCGTAAATTGCATTTCAACCCACCACCACCAGGAGCGCTGCTTTCGCCGAAAAATTGCGCTGCTGCCTATACGCCGAGCCACGTAAATCTTCGTTGCAGACACACAAATGAAGTACTGGACTGGACAAACTAATGAAGTACGGAATAAAGAAACTTCGAGAGTGAGCGTTTTATATCGTTGCAATGATGGAGCCACACAAAGCGACAATAGCGAGCAGAAAAAAGCCGAACCCAAAGTAGAGCCAGTTTTGGCGATGCTCTCACAGTGTGAGGTTCAAGCTTCCTTTTTTTTCATAGTTGTTTTAATTAAATATAGGCATCATTTACTCTTGATTTTAGTGCATTACAAGTGAGAACGCATCCGAAATAAAAGTCGCGGTCACCGTACACGCGACTGAATACCTAGAACATCTCGAGGTAAGATTAGACATTGATCGTTCGAAGCATCGGTTCCATTTCGGGCTAGCTGTAATGTGCCATTTTTATTCCTTCAGTAACTGTGCCGCTGCTGCAGTTGAAATAAATTATACTGAGTTGGGATATAAAAAACGTGGGATTGTCGCAGTCATTAGAATTGGTTCCTTGAGCGAAGGAACTTCAGTAGCACCTTCGTCGCCTTCTGGCGTGAAGACCATATCAGCCGGCACTCCAAGATCGTCTGCTCATAAAGCGCCCAATCGTCGAGGCGTGCCAACGCTGTCACGAGCGACTGTCTCTGAAAGCTGTAGCGAGGACAATAACTGGTTTTCTCACCGCCGCAACTGCCACAGGCAGAACTCTTAGCCATTCTGATGAGGCAAGCAAACTCATTCGTAAAAGATACTCCAAGCCACAGTCGGCAGAGAACAGCTGTCTCGATTAGGGATAGCCCAGATGGAAAGTGGAGTCGGAGGGAAGGGCCCAGGCTGAGCAGACGAGTATGCCGGAAACCTGACGTGTTCTACATGGATCGTCTGACATCACGCGCGAGTATTCGAAGCTTTGTTGCTGCACTGGTTCTTAATAGCGGGATGGGTGTGTCCTATAATTATTATTGCAATAATAAGTTCACAACTTTGATTTTCATTTACAGGAACGCCTTTCATTTCGAGGTTATTCACTCTGGAGTTTTGTTCAAGAACTCTCACTCGAACTGACAGTTCGGTGTTGTGTCTTACCGGCTCTTCATTCATCTCTCCAAGTGCACCATTTTCTCTGATAATTTCATGGCATTTGGTTAAAATTTCGAATTGATGAAGTGCATGTTTGGTCAATTCTGTCAATTTTGCGTGGAAGGTCGCTGGGTTTTCTTTTTTTTTTTTGGCAAAAAAATAATAAAATGCCATCCAGCCTAGTTACAACACTAGAAAAAGCAATTTGTGACGTCGCCGCTCTATGTGTGCCTATGTTTTGCATCACTGAATCGTGAACCTGCCGACTCTGGCCTGCCGAACAGCTCCAGTGCCTTACTGATACGCATGTAGTGAAATGTAATTGAGCAAATTCCATTTAACCAATCAAGTTTACCTTCCTTCCATTTTTTTTCCCAAGTCAAGGCCTTCTTCGGCAACTTCATACGCCTTTAGCGTACGTGGGATTTGTTTATCTATCTGGTCTCTTCGTCAAAAAACCGCCCTTTCGCGCCTCCAGAGCGTCGTAGCGAACCGAGAAAGGTATCAAAAAGTACGTCTCAACAAGACAAGAAGCGATACGCAGTCGAAACTTAACTACATTGCACCAAACATTGCACTATCTTCAAGATGGGCCCACCTTACCACTTGGTCGAATAAACGAACGCCGTGGCATCCTATGTCGACGCGAAAAAAAGACAACGTCGACGAACATGCACGCAAAAAAAAGAAATATAAAGCGAATGAGAAAAAAAAAACTCGAAATCAATCAAAGAAATAGAAGCGTCCTGAACAAACTTTAAAACCTTACAATGTAATGAAGAAAAATAATGCTAACAATGCCAAAATATCATGCAATTATGCAAGGTTGCACCATCTTTAATGCTTCTTACTTCAGTGCACATTTAATACATATACCATGAACGCCATCTTTGCCTTCTTTCGTATCGACTTTGGTTGACGCGCCTTCCTCTTATTTCAGAAACCCGCACTTGTTATAAAGAATGCTTATAAGGTACTGCTGTTATTGCACACAGTAAGTCAACCCGCATTGTGACTGAACATTCGTTGCAATTACCAAACAAATGCTCTGACATTACTTAAACATGTAAACTATGTGCTAAAACCGTTAAAACACTACATTGGTAGGTAAGTAAGCACCATGCAGCTTGCAAACCTTTCTTCGCATGATTCACTGAGACCGTCTTATTTCTTTACAGAACAGAATTACTGTAGCATAATATGCGTCACACAGGAGCAGTGTCTCTTCGTAGTTTTATTGCGATAGCAAGTATATGGACACTCCAAAACAGATTTCTGCCGTCGCCGTCGCCGTCGCCGTGAGGTTCCGTATGACGTCAATGGAGATGAAATCGTCGCCGCGCGCCGCCGAACGCTGTATGTGCGAGTGAAAGGGCACGAGGGACGCGCGCTTTCACGGGGAGTCAACCCACGGCGGAGAACAAACGCGTGTTCTGCGCCGTGCTCCCTTAAGGGCTGCAGAAGTAGGCGTCTCTTTCCTCCTTTACAATCACCATATATGTAGAGCAAACACGCCTTCTTCCGACGCGCGAAAGGCGGTGGAGGAAGAGGGAAGGGAGGCGACGTTTAGCTGCGGCACCAAGTGCCTAGTTATATCAGAGGCTCCGAGAACAATCACAAACGCCGCACGCATTTTGTGCGAACGCGGGCAGAACGCCGATGGCGTCGACATTAGTTCTGCGTGTTGCCGGTGCTGCTGCATGTCCAAGTTTATACAGCTGATAAAGCTACTATCATTACTCCGTATAGCTCTCTACAAATTTGCTATCGCAATTGATGCTTCGCCTTTCAGGTGAAACTGCGACAAATTTTTATTGCGATAGCAATTATATGGACACTCCAAAGCAGATTTCCGCCGTCGGCGTCGCCGTCGTCGTCGCCGTCGCCGTGAGGTTCCGTATGACGTCAATGGAGATGAAATCGTCGCCGCGCGCCGCCGAACGCTGTATGTGCGAGTGAAAGGGCACGAGGGACGCGCGCTTTCACGGGGAGTCAACCCACGGCGGAGAACAAACGCGTGTTCTGCGCCATGCTCCCTTAAGGGCTGCAGAAGTAGGCGTCTCTTTCCTCCTTTACAATCACCATATATGTAGAGCAAACACGCCTTCTTCCGACGCGCGAAAGGCCGTGGAGGGGGAGGGAAGGGAGGCGACGTTTAGCTGCGGCACCAAGTGCCTAGTTATATTAGAGGCTCCGAGAACAGCCACAAACGCCGCACGCATTTTGTGCGAACGCGGGCAAAACGCCGACGGCGTCGACATTAGTTCTGCGTGTTGCCGGTGCTGCTGCATGTCCAAGTTTATACAGCTGATAAAGCTACTATCATTACTCCGTATAGCTCTCTACAAATTTGCTATCGCAATTGATGCTTCGCCTTTCAGGTGAAACTGCGACCACTTTTTTTATGCGTGAGCATTAAGATGGTATATACCTATGTTGGTAGTACGCGTGAAAGTATATATATATATATATATATATATATATATATATATATATATATATATATAACTTCGTGGTTATCTTCTTCGGTTAACATGCCCAACAGTTTCGGTCCACTGACTTTAACTGTAGGGCAAATAAACCTATATACTGGGTGTTTCAGCGAACACTTAAAAATTTATTGAAAGGTTGCCTGTGGCAGATAGCACAATTCTGGTTAATGAGCTGGTCTACTTGAAGAGGCGGACATTACTTGCGCAAGAAATTCAAACGCATAATTCAAACGCAAATTCAAACTGGAACGGCCAATGCATTTCTCCGCAAAGTTCGGGAATTAATATCTAGAAACTGGTGTCATCCCGATAATTCGTTACAAGTGGATCCGCCTTGCATACTCCACGGCTACAATTTGTAAATTGCACTATGGGCCGTCAGGTAATTAGTTAAAAACTTAATTAGTGAATTTTTGGTAATGATTTAATTATGCATTTCAATTTCTTGTGCAAGTAATGTCCGCCTCTTCGAGTAGACCAGCTCATCAACTAGAATTGTGCTATCTGCCACAGGCAACCTTTAAGAATTTTTGAAAGTGTTCGCTGAAACACCTGGTATATATCCAGCGCCACTGACGGTGGTCGTAACCGGAGTGAGTAAGTGAAATAACTTTATTGGAGGTCCGGCGAGGACGCGAAGTCGTCGCGCACCCGGCTAGTCCCACTTCGGGACAGGTGGGCCTAGCCCACCGGCCCAGTCGCGGGCACGCCGGACAGCCAGGATTTGCTTGTCTAGAGCGGGGCTATACGCTGAAGCGAGTTCCACTCCTCCTTGCTGAACTTGGGGTATCTCGACCCGCACTCCCAGAGCATGTGTGCTAGAGCCGAGGTCTGCCCGCAGGACGGGCAGGCGTCGTCGCGATATACGTCGGGGTAAACTTCCGTGTAGAAAGGCCAGACACGGCTATGCATGTGCCGGTCTGTAAAAGTCTAAGAGAAACGGCTCGCGCCCTATTCAACTTGGGACCACCGTCATTTGCATTTAGCTCCTCGAAGAGGCAGGGACGTATGTCAAGTGAGCTTCTGAACAACACTTCGCAATTTGGTGAACGCGATGTAAATCATGGATCCGGGATCTCATATAGGTACGACGTAATGCTGACGCATTTCTCTCGTATTTACCGCTAAATTTCCATTGATTCATTTGTCGTTGTTGTTGTACTATCGTGTTTAGACTATACCGATCAAAATTACAAGAAATACGACTGCTAAGTGAACGGAGTATACGACAAAAATTGTGCGAGCGGGTTTCTTCCAAAGACGTCACGTCACTTGAATTGCGGCATTGTGCTCAGCGGAGAAGATTAATTCCACCACTGCTCAGTTTTTATGCGCCTGGGCTGTCGGCGTCTCCTGTCGTAATCGTCGTAGTCGTAGTCACGGTAAGCAAGCGGTTCGTTCTCGCGCTCGGCACGCGCTCGTGCCACTGCTCCCGCGTTCGTCGTCGTCGTCGTGGTCTTCCACTGCTGGCTGCGTTGCCGCTCATCATTCCAGCGTATAATTTCACTTCTCTTCTGTCGTCGTAATGGAGAGGCCGCGTCTACGGGGTTATGAGCCATTGCTTAAGGACAGTATGACCCCCTTAGTGGTACATCACTGCATGCTTCGCACCTCCCCAGGTTTCACCTTAGGGGAGCTGCATTTCGCTCAATGACACTTACGCATAATTGTGCGGGGCGCGTTTTTTTATTAACAACATAGTGCGGCCGATCAAAAGATTTTTCATCAAGCGCCTTCAGGAGGTCACCGCCCCTTCGCCTAGTCACGTATTAACGTTGCTATGGAAAGGTTAAGTGCTCACTGGCTTCAATGAAAGATCATTCACGTTTTAATGGTTGCTTAAAGCTCCGAGGAAACTTCCACTCGAAGTCCTCAGTTCTCTTGCTACGACCGAGTGATCCCTTCGCCATCCTTATCTCACAATAGCATAATCCATTAAACGAAGTTAATAACCCTTGTGTATATAGGAGTTTCAACGCCAGACTTTACGCAACTTTGATGTCATCGTAGTGAATGACTGGTTGCGCACAGGTATTCAGGAGTGGCCAGATCAAAATCGAGTTCCACGCAAGACGATAATGTTTGGATTATTTGTGCATGACATTGCGATTAAAGTAGTCCAATTGGAACAATTTTCCAGATCAGTGTGCGCCAGCCGAAGGCCAGCTACGATGCGCATGCGTTCTTTGCTGGCGTTAAAACTGTTCATTTGCATACAACTGGTTCACGCCAGAGTCAAACCTTCGTTAATGTAGTCTGGAGTACTGCAATTAGCATAATTTAATAACGTTTGCTCACTCGTTGAGGGGGGTCTTTAGCCTGCTCAGACCCAACAAAATCGTAGTAGAACATTACCTTTTATAGGTCATTTCTGATTTTAAGTCGGCCGCTTACGAACCGGAAAAAAACTAATTACTTGACCAGACAGGCACGAGTGCATGCTCATACCCGCTCCTCCGTGTATGCGGATTGAGGCCATTTCTCTAATTTGTGCAAACAAACGTCCTCTGGTTGCCTGAACATATAGAGAGATGTTTAGGCATCTCCTCACGGTTTGTTGTTTTCGCTTTTCATTCTATATAGACGCGTTATCCGATGTCATTTGAAAGTGTACATTCATGTTTCGTCATCGGGTGACGCTAAAGCGTGCGTCCCACCGACATTATCAATCTTCTACGAAACCAGTGGCCACAAAGTAATTAAACGATTGCTATATAGTGCCGCCTGCATCTAGCTATATTTTAGAGCAGACATTTTTAGCTCTTTATTTCTTGTTTAATTTTGACAAGCTTCAAAGGTGATGCCCACGATGGTGTACACTGGGTCTAATGAGGTCAAGCTGCATCTTGATCTTTGAGCTATATATGATAGCTACTTAATGTACTTAAGCAAACTACAGGTCACCGCACTAATGAAGATCTGATGCTCAGGATGTTGGTCTGCCAAAACTGTCGATAGCTCTCATAGGGTAAGTTCTATATAATTCACAACCTCTCCTTCACTCTCCCGATGGTAACTACTTTGGTTTTCTCATAACATTATTCAACACTGCAATTACCCTTTGTCAAGTAGGCTCTTCAATTATTCAAAGGGGGCTAAATTCCTACTGATCTGAAAACGCCACTGTCAGTTTAAGTAAGCTTACTTAGGCTGATTGACTTTAACGCCACTACTCTGCAATTCATGTGGTCAATAGTATAGCAAAAAAATTAATACTGGCTGTGAAAGCGAATTTCTATATAAATTTGTATTTTATGGTGTACCCGGGAAGCAAAAATAACTTTTTGTTCTTTCGGGAGTTCTCAATATCATGCAATACATTTCATTCTCTCCCTGTGCGGGAACGCCGAAGGCAGTCGGTTACGTTACGGTACCTGTGAATTTTCAGGGCAGAAATACTGTGGCGTAATATGCATCACAGCACAGTAGTGGTTTCTTCAAAATTACACGCAATATAACGCTATTCGAACGAAATACATTGAGAAAATTTTGCGAGCGAGTTTCTGTAATAGGTATGATGTCCCTGAGCTCCGTGAAGATTAGTTCCCCCATTGCCCGTTTTTTTTTCTTTTTTATGGAACACAGTGCTGCTGATGAAAAGACCTTTCACCAAGCTACTTCGGAGGCCACACGCTCTGCACCTAGCCACGTGCAAACATTGCTGCCGAAAGATAAAGTGCCCGCTGGCTTCAATGAAACATAATGCGTGCTTTAAGATTGATCTGCCACCTTGCCTTTTCCTCTTTCCTTCTCTTTTTCCAATATCTTCTAGTTCTTTGCTCGCCCCCCCCCCCCCCCTTCCTGAAGGAAAGGTATTAGGAAAGACACAAGCCAGTGCGTTCCTGAGTAAGCAGAACCGGTAATTACTTTTTCGTCCCTTCTCCTTAGCTCGAGCTGCCTTGCTTTTCTTCTTTCTCAACATCCTCCCCGGCGCTCTTGATAATTTTCAGAGGGTGAAGTTTTTGTACTGGACGGGTCATCAATTTTTTTTTTTTTTTTTGTCAGGTAGACGAACATCTGCAGCGGCACTCCACATAATTGCATCCCGGATAAACTAAGTCGACGGGTACCATCTTCTAAAATGCTTTTCAAGCTTTTTACAAGAACGTCTCCAACTTCAAAGGCCTGACTCGGTTTCGAATTCAGATAATGAAATGATGGTCACTAAAGCAGGTAGTCTGTCTTCTCCCTTGTCCAAATTGAATTGATAACGGACTGTCGGCAATGACGTTGTCGCGTTGGGACTGTACGTGGAGACTCTGGTAATTCATAAGAAAATGTTGTTAAAGGTGTAAGTCACTTTCTATTGAAAAGTTGAGCTGGTGTTAAAACGCCTCGCTCATTGATGGAAGTGTCGACGTAAGCGAGTGGGCGAGAATTGGAACCGCTTCTATTTCACAGACAATGGTGTACAGTTCCTCGTCTGTAACCGGGGGTGTTCCTACAGAACAACTCGGAGAGCTCCATCAAACGGCCCCGACAAGGAGCATCTTCAACAATTAACTTCCAGATTATGCCTTTTCAGCAGATAAGCTTTCCAGTTCTGGTGAACAACATAGTTGGCCGAGAAGCCGCAGTTTGCCGTTGGCACGTGTAAATGTCAGCGCACCGTCGGAATGTGCAACACTTGGGGATCCTCTGCGCACAATGCCTGCACAGTAAATCGTGCATGCAGTCGTCCTTTCACTGCATATTGCAATGGCAGTTCGCGATGAAAAAAGCCTCCGGCGGGCATCTGTTTTTATGCGTTATTTACTGTTTCTTTGCGTTGTAATCGATACATATCTTTTGTTTAGAGACCAAAAGTTCTTCCTCGCGTTATATTCGTGCCCGTGTTGTGCAAGTACGGTATTTATAAAAGTGCCTCGCTCAACGTTTTGCTAACCGTCTCTTTTTATTATTACTATTATTATTATTATTATTATTATTATTATTATTATTATTATTATTATTATTATTATTATTATTATTATTATTATTATTATTATTATTATTATTTGTGTTGTTGAACGAATCCTGAAGTTCCAAATGGAGCCGCCTTGCGAACTCCACGGCTAGAATTTGTAAATTGCAATATGGGCCATAAGGTAATTAGTTAAAAATTTAATTTGTTAATTTCTGTTAATTACTCGAGTGTGTATTTCAATTTCTTGTGCAAGTAATGTCCGCCACGTTACTAATTACCAGCTCATGAACCAGTAGACCAGAGTAGTAGACCAGCTCATGAACTAGAATTGTGCTTTCTGCCACCGGCAATCTTTCAAAATTTTTGAAAGTGTTCGCGGAAACAACCGGTATATATAGGCGCTAAGAGCAGTCACCTAATAATTTCCCCTTAAATCAATTATCGGACCATGCAGACAGGAGACGTGCATTATTGTACAAATAATCAAGAACTAATCGAAACTATAACCTGGTCACGCGGTCATAATTTCATTCTGCATCGTGCGATATCACTCCGTGACACTTTCCACTTGCGCTTAGGCGGACCTTGGAGGACGTGAGTGTGTATTAGGGCGTGCGCGCTGCGCACGTCAACTTCGCACATCCCAGAGGGTTGAAGTTTCACCACGGCGAAAAGCGAATAGCAGATGACACGCGTTGCAAGGCCCATTCGCATTTCATTCGCTCTCGACAGGCATTTCAACTCACCCACCATCATCAAACCACTTCGTTAGGGGACTTCGAGGCCCGACTTTCTGAGACATAACTATCTCAGCAGGAAGTAGCAACTAGCAAGAGCCTTCGAGATGTGAACGACCACATTCAACATTGTAGCCCGAGTATAATAAGCGCTGTGCACCTTTCGGTTAAAAGTCCTTGCAAATTTCTGGTTGAATACTGCGGGTGTACTATTCTGTAAATTGTTGAATTCCGCCATATTGTCAAATTCGCCATCTTGTCAGCTCTGATTGGCTCACAGGGCAGCTACGGCCTCTCTGATTGGCTCAAAACATCGCCATTGCAGAATTTAGAAACGAGGATGATGAATTCAACCATGCCCAGAATAGTAGCTCAGTTATCGTCAGGGAACGCCAAGTTCTGGTGGCTGCCTCACTGCCCTTTATCAGGTAACGTGTTTTCCTTGAGCAATACAGTTTCGGTGTACGTATACTCAAGGTCCGCTGCCCCCATACACATACAAACGTTATGCAATTGCAAGCGCTAGCTTCTTCGCTGGCCTTCATCTTTCCTCGTTCCCGCAGGCTCGAATTGTTGAACCACGTTGTTGGCAACCAAGTAATTAAAAAGAAATGCACGACTGGCGCGATGGCTATGCAGTTGCTCGGAGGAAATTTGAAAACTGGAAGTCTATTTCCACCTACACCACGAACTGTGTCATAAAATTGTAAAAGTGATGACACGAATGCTAGCATCCATATGCCCCCTCCAAGGCAAAGTGAAAAAAGCTGATCCTTGGATATTAGAAACAGCTAAAAAAACACAGGGTCGTAGAAAAGAAGCGAACAACACAACCCAAGGTAAACGGGCTACCACTGTGCTGTATTCGGCTGCAAAAAGAAATGTTTCGGAAGCGAATGTGAAGTGCATCTTCAGCCGTGGCGACTCCGTGGACTCCGCCGCTGCGGTTGGAGGCAAGCGTCAGCTTTGGATTGCTAGCACAAAATTAAATGACTTGACGTCATCAGCTTCGTCGCGTGTGTATTCAGGTGATATTGTTTCAATGAGCGCACGGCGACGAACTCGGCACCCACGATCAAACTGACATATGAATGAAAGGTGCGTATTCAAGTCGGTCAACTATTGCGAATTGACGAAGTTAAAACTATTTCTTCGTGCACGCACATTAAGGTTAGTCTGTTCAAATGCGTTCTATGGTTATCGTGCTTGGCAACCAACGTTCTGGTGGGAGTTGACCGAGGGCGTATTATAAAAACAGTACCTGCCGACTAAGAAAATGAAGGTGCGTTCTTTTTTTCGTTTTGTAACCAAATCCATGCCTACCGGGTGCTGGCCGCCCTTAATTAGCATGGGCTCTCCCGTGCTTCCGAGTCTTGTCGACAAGGTGTCTGCTCGACGCCGCGCATCACGCGCTTGAACTACTTAAGAAAATAACGTTCCTGTTGCAGGAGAGTAGTTGTTCGTTTTACAACTCTCCCGAGTTGGCGAGGTGCCCTTGCACAGGCACCGCTCGAGACCTAAGAGTGCGCATATTCATTCTAAGCATCGCGTCAGTCTGGTTCATCGTTGCATATTTGCGGCCACTGTCACCAGGTCGTTTCATCGAGTACCCCATGTTAACGAGTCTTTCCGTCGAGTTATTTAAGTTAGCTATTTTTGCAAGCCCGGGTGCCGGAAAACAATGCTTATAAAATCGTACCGCGAACGTCTTAAAAGCACTAAAAGTAGCGCAATATTTCCTCGGAGCTTCGTTAGTTACCTGTATTGGGATGTGCGCGGGTGCGGCACACCGCATGGCACACGAAGACATCTATGATTGTTCTCACCTTGGTACCTTAGTACCTTAGTACCTGGGTACCTTTAGTAGAGATCAAGGCTAGACGTACAATAATAACACATTGCACGTATGTTACGTAACGGCAATGTTCAGATTTGACTCGCCTCCTATTTAGATCACGGGCAGAGCTGTGGCAGCACTTGTAGGCTCATCGCCGTTCGATATTGCTGCCATATCGAAGCTCGAAACATGATAACGACACGTTAAGAAGTTTCCCAATCACAAAGAACTTGTTCACACCTCTGTATAAAACGCGATAACTTGCCACTCGTCATCAAAAGCATGTCATCTGTACACCCTCTAGTGCAAGCCCACATACCAGCATGGCGCTGGACGATAGACGGCGCTGTAATCACAAAATGGTGGTGCCCTCGATAAAAAGGTCTCTACAAGAAATATGCAAAAACGGTGGGCGATGAATGTGTCTACTACCGCTTTCTTTTTTTATATATCTAGCTTCGACATACACTCTACACATGAACTCTAGGATATTTGACACTGTAGGCTTTGCCAGCTGCTCTTCCCAATTCGATACTTCATGCTGCGTGTCTATCAATTACGTGCCTTATGAATGAGCAGCGACTAGTGGCGACCCAATGGGAAGTGTTACCTGATGACGCCTATAGAAAAAGTATCGGGAATAGCCACTAATATGAGCGAAAAGGTGCTTCACTTTACACCTCTGGAAATGTCCCTTGCCGTTCCAGCTCACCTAGCTGTTTTGTTGCTCAGTGGCTATGGTGTTGGGCTGCTGAGCACGAGGTCGCGGGATCGAATCCCGGCCACGGCGGCCGCATTTCGATGGGGGCGAAATGCGGAAACACCCGTGTACTTAGATTTAGGTGCGCGTTAAAGAACCCCAGGTGGTCTAAATTTCGGTGTGCCTCATAATCAGATCGTGATTTTGGCACGTAATCACCTAGCTGTTCCAGTTTTGTGGCATCGGGGGCAAAAAATTCTGAGCACTTTTTGTGGCCCCTCCATTCGAATCAGAGCATCAAATTATAGCTTTTACTTCGATGTCATTGCCGCACTACAATGGCATCTCCTCGTAGAACTTCAGAAGAGCGGAATTTCGGGCCAGTTGATGATGCATATATGAGTACTGTGAAGCGGAAAAGATGGGACAAAGCAACGCGAAAATGACAGGACGAGCGCTTGTCCTCTCTCTGTCTCTCCTCCCTTTGTCGCGTCTTTCGCGCTTCACCATGCTCACAAGTAGTAGAACTTATCTGAATCACAAGCCTGCCGTTAACTGTTTCTAGTTGACTCAGAAAGTTCGCCGAGCGATGTGGCATACACACTCCAGCCGCTGCTGTATGCTTCACTTTGTGGATGCGAAGACGCGAATTCGCCGCAGCGCACTTACTGGCTCTGGAATAGTGCGACGAAGCTCCCTAGCGCATTATGCATCCGAGCCAATCTTGAAGTAGTAGGTAGTTGCAGTAAGCGTGAGTTGTTTAGCAGACACGCTAACACAAACAAGCTCGTCTCGGAAGCTTTACGCCCGTCAATGCGTCTCAGATGCTTCCAAGAGGGTAAACACACGTGTCGCCATAAGCTACCTCTAGCGGGTTCTCCTCGACGACACGAGGCGCGAGCCACGGTAGCGGTTTTTACGACCCTGCGAACTACTGAAGAGACGCAGCACCAGCCGCTTGTCCGTACGTACTGTGCCAGCGAGCACATGTTTGCAGGTGATATAAATGGTTCCCGTCAAAGATCAGTTGCCACACTGCAACCCTTTGTTAAGTTCTCGCGGTAGCAGGTCGTTGCCTTTCAGGAAGGTCTATCATTCTCTCTCGCACGGAGTCCCGTCTAAAAGCACGTGGACGATAACGAGGTCGTCGACCGGACAGTGCCGAAAAGAATACAGATCCTAGCCTTCAACACCAAAACTAAGGCGCACAAACCGAGTGAATGTAAGGAAAGGGATCGGCAGGCACGTCGTGTGGGAAGTGTGTGTCGGGTCGATATGCCCAACGGCTCAATATTTTCGCTGGCACTGATGGAGAGAAAAAAAAAGAAAGGAAAAAAACAAAAAGCAGGTCTCGCCTGCATCGTTTGGGCGCACGAGTTATTCGACAACGTGACTAAGGTTATCTTCGGCCAGAAGTTTCGGAGCGATATACGGCTATGTTACGTACTGAACAGCACTCGAGTTATATTATGAGAGCGGGATCTAATAACAATAATGAGATTTCGTTATCGCTGATGGAGCGCGCTTAGGGCCGATAATCAGGCCTAACGACTCCCGAGTGTTTTGAACCGACCAGTCGCTAGTACAGCAAGAACCAATCCGCAAAGTAGAAACTCGCGAAACTTGAGATACATGTGAACCTTTAGTTGACCATTGAGAAAGGATTGAATAAATAGCTATGACTGGTAAAAACTTAACGTAAGAAGCCTCTCGGTACAAATCTCACCGGCATTAATTACACTGGTCGAAAGGCTTGGCCTTATTGATATGGAGTATTTTTCTTTAGTTTCAATTATACAGCGGGTATTTAGTTTTTAATACAATTTGTTTTCTTTGCCGGCGAATATCCATAAGTTACTGCGGGAAATTTCAATTATACTGCAATACTGAAATTGTTCATAAAGCACAAACTCATGTAGCGTTTTTTTTTTCTTTATTGTAGAAATTTGTTAAAACGCATCTGGGCAGGGGAGTACAACATTATAATTTTACCAAACCGGCTAAATAAAAAAGGAAATTCCTATTCTTGTACATTTTTCTCCAGTTTGCGGATTGTAGCAAATTTAGTTTGCTCAGTTAGTGTTCCAAGGCTAGGAGATGTCGCTTAATTTGACTTTGGAGCCCTGCAGGGGCCTTTACAAGAAGCCGGTTCCACCCCCTGATTCGGACGGTTCAATTTCGTCTTTTTTTTTTCCGGCGAGGCGAACAATTTTCTCCTGAACTGAGCAAGATCTTGGGACCATAGTTCGCCTATCTCAGCTGCACAAGGCAGAAGCAGCGCTGCTGCGGTGCAGGAAACTAGCCAGAATGAGTGACCATCGGTGACGCAGCGCTCAGAGTTCCAATACGTCAGTGACTGGAATGTGCATCAACTCTTGACTTTCTCTCCCTCTCTTAACCTTCTCCTTCCCTTCCCTTTCCACAAGCGCGGAATAGCTATCAGGCTCAGTTCCAGTTCACCTCCCTGCCCTTCATTTAATGTTTTTTTCTGTCCGTCTCCAACTGCTTTCTTGTTTTGTTTTTCTGAAGAAACTGTAATGCATAGGCGCCGACTACGGAGGGAGAGGGGGGGGGGAGGGTCATCCGGAGCCCGAGCTTCCTCTGAAATTTACCAGATTTCTGTTACCCACAGCGCTTGAGGTTTCTTTTGAGTTGCGTGTGTCTTTTCATTTAAATATGTGGCTAAAAGCTTACTGCATCATTGTTGGTGTGGACGTGCACAGCTTTTATTTCCACTTTATTTCTGCAAATCCTCACAATAGGAGGACAAGCGCAATAGAAGCACCGGCGGCGGCTACCTTGTCCATATTTTTTCATTTCAACATTTTTTTTTTTTTTTTGCCACTGTGAACACCATGCGAATTAAGACACAATATGTTTAAATAAATACACAGGAAAACGTTTATTATATTTTTCATAGAGAAGGGGGTAGCCAATTAACCATTATTTCTGATAGTATGAAGAGCCTATGCCTAGAGAACGAATATATTGCTGTATGTTCACCTCGCTTCAAATTGCTTTGCGTGCTTTTTTGACCCTGACTTCAGTGAACCCTTCGGCAGAGTCCTTTATCAACGGCGTATGAAATGCACGTCAATAATATGTGTCTCAGTATTGCTTCTCTTTCCAGTAGGGAATGCTAACGACTCATGAAAAGAAAAAAAAACTGTTGTAATAAGTGACAACATTTATTTGTGATGGAGACATCGCCACTTGCATGTGGAGGTCATAAATATATATAATTCACCCCGCAACCGAAATGAGGCCCTGCCAGATTCGCTCGAAATCAGAATCAATGGAAGTCATGCGCAGCAACGCTTATACTCGGACTCACAGTAAAAAGAAAAAGAAAAAAAAAGAAAAATCGACAGACCCCAATCTCTTGGTGATACGAGGGCACTCAGGCTGTGCAATTTAACTGTCTCTTACTATCAGGTCTTGCAGAAACGTTCATAAGGCCGTCACTTCAGCGAACAATTCCTCGAGGTCACGCGAAGTTTCAAGTGCAACTGTTATAAAGGTTAATATATATATATATATATATATATATATATATATATATATATATATACTTTCCGCTGGGAGCCACTTTCCCCTTCGTGAATACTCCCCTGATGTTGCGTATTTTCACCAAGGCTTGCTCGGTCGAAGTACCAAATATTCTTTGTTAACAGCGACCACGCGCGACTCACTTGAGAAGAGTCGGTTCCAGAAACGCTGGGAACACTCCACGCTTGTTGTCGATACAGCTGGGTGGATAAACAGAGGAAGACACTGGAGAACCTCCAAGAACACCTCAAGGACTCACGCCGCTTTCCGAAAGGAATAGACCGTACCTCCCTTGAAAGGAGCAACTCCCTTGTCTGAAGCACACTTCCGAGGGCGAGGCGCAAACCGTGCGTTGTCTTTGCCTGCGGGCAGAGTTACTGTACAGGCGCCCTTAAGGGAGCCAGAGTTGCGCCAAAGTATGCCATCTTGGGCTACGAAGTTATGCGGAAAAGCCACTCCCCATACGCGAAGGAGCCGCGCTCGCGTGACAATGCAAGTGCCCCCCCGGCCTTCTTTTTTCTTTTTTTGCGCTTTCTTTTCATATTTTATTATCTTGCCAGTACAAGTCGATCACTCACCTCGTGGTTACGAGGTTGGAAATTACGCTTTTGTGCATTATCATCATCATCATCATAATCATCATTCGCATCATTTATTGTCATTTAAAGGCCCCTTACGCAGTATTACATATCTGTGATTGCTGAAAATGCAGCGTGTGATGAACACATACACCGGCGCATGGTGGCAACGTCTGGGAGCATTGGCAATTTCTGTACAGAGCGTCAAATATAACGCTAAATTTTCATAGATTGTCTATAATTCTTATTAGGCATGCGTGTGATCTCCACTCACGACAGCTAAAAGACGTGAACGCGCGTATTAAGCATGAAATGCTTTTAGCTCCCGTTGTCGGTGACCTTCAAATGACCTTGAGCCAAAAGCCAGAGCCGTTATCGGGGCACTCAAACGAGAACATCAGGGCATCGGTGCGAGAACAAAACGAGATCATCCGGGCAACCAGTCAAAAGTTAAGCAAATGTGGCCTCTGGTCCCCAACCCTTTGTAAAGGACCGCATTACGTATACGCTAGTTACTTCCCAAACAAGTTATAAAAATATTGCTTCCGATTTCTTTCTAGTGTTTCGATTTCTTTACAATGTAGCACTCAAGCTGTAAATTCTAGTACGCTGAACTTTTATTTGTCATTTCTGATAACGACGTTCAAAAGGCCGATAAAGAGGTTGTCTGTGCTCTTTTGAACGCCAGCGGTCCGTGAGTCGTGAGCAGTCCAGACAAGTAGCGACAGACACCGAGCGCGCTACACTGTTGGAAGAAGAAAAGCGGTTGAAGGCGGTGGCGCCACAGGTAGCAAAAGACGCCATATGGTAGCCATTTCATGCTTACATCTTCTCTCGATTATGGGAGAGCCAGCATTTTTTTTTTTTTTAAGAAACAGTGCTGTCGCGTCCCGCATTCCTTGTGTGTAAAGGAAAGCTCAATGCGATGCAGGGGAACAACGCGAAGGATTTTATGCACTCATACATTGTTTGCACATTGTTGGCTTTGATTAATAAACACAAATGGAATTGCCCGATGGCAGGATTCGAGCAGAGGACCCCTAGCGCAAAAGCTCCTTTTTACTTAGCTTACCTTTACTTCAGCCGCCGCGGTGGCTTAGCGTCTGTGGTGTTGCGCTGCTAAGCATGAGGTCGCGGGATCAAATCCCGGCCGTGGCGGCCGCGTTTCTATGGGGGCGAAACGCAAAAACGCCCGTGTCCCTTGCATTAGGAACACGTTAAACATCCCCTGGTGGTCAAAATTAATCTGGGGTCTCCCGTACGGCGTGCCTCTCTATCAAATCGGTGTGAGCATCATTGCCCGTGAACGGAAATTTCCGCGTATCTTTAAGTATATATATATATATATATATATATATATATATATATATATATATATATATATATATATATATATATATAAATTTGAGGAATTATCAGGCATTGCCTGGGATATTATTGGCCTTAGTGAGGTTAGAAGAACTGGTGAAGCTTACACAGTGCTGACTAACGGCCACGTCCTCTGCTACAGAGGTCTTCCAGATAAGAGAGAATCCGGGGTAGGATTTCTAGTCCATAACAACATAGCGGGCAACATTGATGAATTTTACAGCATTAGTGAGAGGGTAGCCGTCGTGATAATAAAGCTGAATAGGAGGTACAAAATGAAGGTAGTACAAGCCTACGCCCCAACTTCCAGTCACGATGATGAAGAGATAGAACAGTTTTATAAAGATGTGGAATTAGCAATGAGAAAGGTGCAAACTCAGTATACTGTAGTCATGGGCGACTTCAATGCAAAAGTGGGCAAAAAGCAGGTTGGCGAGCAAGCAATTGGAAACTACGGCATCGATTCTAGGAATGCAAGAGGAGAGATGTTGGTCGAATTCGCGGTAGGAATAGGCTCCGAATAATGAATACATTCTTCAGGAAGCGCACCAACAGGAAGTGGACCTGGAAAAGCCCTAATGGAGACACAAGGAATGAAATAGATTTCATACTCTCTGCAGATACAAGCATAGTGCAGAATGTAGAAGTGTTAGGTAAGGTAAAGTGCAGTGACCATAGGTTAGTGAGGTCTAGGATTTCTCTCAATTTGAAGAGAGAAAGAGTGAAATTAGTCAAGAGGAAACAGGCCAACCTAGACGCAGTAAGGGTGAAAGCAGACCAATTCAGGCTGGTGCTCGCAAACAAATATGCAGCTCTAGAACAGGAAGAGGAAGACAACATAGAGCTAATGAATGAAACCTTAACTAGGCTGATCTCAGAAGCAGCAATTGAAGTGAGAGGTAAGGCACCAAAGCAACCTGTGGGGAAGCTCTCCCAAGAAACAAAGGACCTAATAAAGAAACGACAAAACATGAAAGTGTCCAACTCAAGGGATCAGATAGAATTCGCTGAACTGTCAAAACTGATCAACAAGAAGAAAGTAAGGGATATTCGAAATTATAACGTGGGAAAAATTGAGGAAGCCGTAAAATATGGACGCAGCATGAAATTAGTAAGAAGAAAACTAGGCATAGGACAAGGCAAGATGTATGCACTGAAAGAAAGCATGGTAATATCATCAGCAATTTCGATGGCATAGTAAAAGCAGCAGAAGAATTCTATACTGACCTGTACAGTAGCCAAAACAGCCAAGCTACTTTCATTCGAAATAGTGATGAACCGGATACAGAAGCTCCTTCTATAACTAGCGATGAAGTTAGAAGGGCCTTGAAAGACATGAACAGGGGGAAAGCGCCTGGAGAAGATGGAATAACAGTAGATTTAATCAAAGATGGAAGAGATATCATGCTTGAAAAGCTTGCGGCCCTTTATACGCAATGCCTCACAACTTCAAGTGTACCAGAGAGCTGGAAGAACGCCAACATTATACTTATCCATAAGAAGGGAGACGTTAAAGAATTGAAGAATTACAGACCCATTAGCTTGCTTTCAGTATTGTATAAAATATTCACTAAGATAATTTCCAATAGAATCAGGACAACACTTGAATTCAGTCAACCAAGAGAACAGGCTGGCTTCAGGAAGGGATATTCTACGATGGACCATATCCATGCCATCAATCAGGTAATCGAGAAATTTGCGGAGTACAATCAACCTCTCTATATGGCTTTCATAGATTATGAAAAGGCATTCGATTCAGTAGAGATACCAGCAGTCATAGAGGCATTGCGTAATTAAGGAGTAGAGGAGGCATACGTGAATATCTTAGCAAATATCTACAAGGATTCCACAGCTACCTTGGTTCTCCACAAGAAAAGTAGAAAGATACCTATCAAGAAAGGGGTCAGGCAAGGAGACACAATCTCTCCAATGCTATTCACTGCATGCTTAGAAGAAGTATTCAAGCTCTTAGACTGGGAAGGATTAGGAGTGAGGATCAACGGCGAATATCTCAGCAACCTTCGGTTTGCAGATGACATTGTCCTATTGCGCAACAATGGAGAGGAATTACAACAAATGATTGAGGACCTTCATCGAGAAAGTGCAAGAATTGGGTTGAAGATGAATATGCAGAAGACAAAGATAACGTTCAATAGCCTGGCAAGGGAACAAGAATTCAGGATCGCCAGTCAGCCTCTAGAGTCTGTAAAGGAATATGTTTATCTAGTTCAATTACTCACAGGGGACCCTGATCATGAGAAAGAAATTTACAGAAGAATAAAATTGGGTTGGAGTGCATACGGCAGGCATTGCCAAATCCTGACAGGGAGTTTACCACTGTCGTTGAAAAGAAAAGTGTACAATCATTGCATTCTACCGGTGCTAACATATGGGGCAGAAACTTGGAGGTTAACAAAGAAGCTAGAGAACAAGTTAAGGACCGCACAAAGAGCGATGGAATGAAAAAATGTCACAGTTTCGCCCCAAGGGCGAAGCAATGACTGCGATAGCAACACAGCAATGTTATACGAAGTAAGGTGAGCGGCTTTGGTAGCAATATGAATTGTAGTAAACATGAGCTGATTAAGTAAGCAGGATTAAGTAAGCAAGTAAGTAGACCGACATGAAGAGAGACTCGATGACCACGAGAAGGCGCGTGTGAAACGGTGGTGTTGATGAGAAGCGTTTCCCGTGGGCAGCGCGTGCGAAAGGACACACCTGTAGTGCTGCACTGCGGATCCGGGCAGCATTGCATGTGTAGCGTGCGTTGGAAAATGTGGCCCGACTATTACTAACTGAATGAACAAGCGTGGTGTGAGCGCGCACAAACAAACATGAATAGATCACACTGAATGACTGGAGACAACGACTGTCAAAACGCTGGCAGCGAGCGCATACGCCGCCAGCGGGCGAAGGTACGTGCGGGCTATCGCTTCAACGGAAACTGAGCGGCGAATGCACGGCGCATAAAGGTCAGAGCCGTGTGGAGATAAGAGACGGTGCGGGCGAGCGAGCGACGAGCGTGGTTGTTGGCAGAGTAGAAGTGCGCCCCCCCCCCCCCCCCACTCCCTCCGGCGCTGGCTTGCCGCTTCCTTGCTTGCGTGTGGGTGATTGAGTGCGTTCGCTCTCCGTGATAGCGCGCGTCCCCGCACGCTTCCGCTCAGGCATACGGCGCGCGGCGAAGATTGTATCTATAGGGAACCTCACGGGACGGCGACGGCGACGGCATAAATCCGGTTGAAGTGTCCATATAATTGCTATCGCAATAAAATCTTAGGAGTAACGTTAAGAGACAGGAAGAGAGCGGTGTGGATCAGAGAACAAACGGGGGTAGACGATATTCTAGTTGACATTAAGTGGAAGAAATGGAGCTGGGCAGGCCATGTAATGCGTAGGATGGATAACCGGTGGACCAATAGGGTTACAGAATGGATACCAAGAGAAGGGAAGCGCAGTCGAGGACGGCAGAAAGTCAGGTGGGATGATGAGGTTAGGAAATTCGCAGGCGCAAGTTGGAATACGCTAGCGCAAGAAAGTGGCAATTGGAGATCGCAGGGAGAGGCCTTCGTCCTGCAGTGGACATAAATATAGGCTGATGATATATATATATATATATATATATATATATATATATATATATATGCCACGCCATGCTATATGATATGCGGTATATGCGAGTTATATCGCCACACCATTCTATCACTTAAGCTGCTGATACCTGCTCTTTCATTCTTGACAAAGTTTTTCCTCGGAATTTTGAGAATGACAGCCCACAAACAAATGTCGTCAAACAAAACACTGACAGGGCACGTCTTTTATGTTAAATCTTATCATACTTAAATATTAAGAATGCGAAACAATAAAAGAAACCTGAAAATGATGTAACTTTTTGTAGCGGCTGTGCGCTACCTCCAGGATCAACCGACGCAAGAGGCCGCGTTTATACCAGGGCGAGAGAATAAACTTTATTACAATATCATGGAGACCAGTTGTGCCTCGAAGGTGGAGCCCTTCCGGGGCCTCATTGGTAGCAGCCACCGCCTCCGCACGGTCAATCAGCTATTGCCGGCCAGTCGCCGTCGTGTCGGTCAGCCGCTCTAACCAGGAAGGGGGGGGGGGGGGGGGGGGTTGGAACGGGAGAGCCGTCGGGAATGTCTTGGCAAAGCCAGACCATATGTAGTCGCCGCAGTGCGGGCATTGAGCTGGACCACGGGAGGGGTGGAGGTAAAAATACAAAAGGGGCGTCGGGAAAGTATTCGTCTGTAGTTGTCGCCAACAGACAGCCTGTCGGCGATAAGGGAAGGATGAGGGGGGGGGGGGGGGGGTAATGTTACCAAGTTAGGCATATCTCAGCAAGTTGGGATGCGTACGAGAAAGGTTGCGGTCAGATGATGGCAGAGCGATCTCCAGCGGCTCGGTATCAGAGATCTCGGGCCAGCGCAAGAGCGCGCTCATTACCGGGGATCGCTGCGTGCCCAGGCACCCAGACCAACCGAAAAGTATGTGAGGTGGATGATAGGAAGGACTCGAGTATGGACGTGGTGGTAGGATGTAAAGTGTTGAAAAGAAAACGCCGACAAGCTGCCTGGGAGTATGTGAGAATATGATTGGGGGTAGAAGGAGGAAGAGAAGAGGTGGAAACCTAGCAATCGCAGGTCCTTCCAGGAGGGCGACATCGGTTTATGTACGTTCCAAGGCTGCGAATACGGTCATGAGATCAGAGTCCTCTACAACCGTGACTCCCCAGAAAGCTCGCCATGGTGTATAGCGTTCGCCGCCAGCGTTTCCCGGTAAACATTACGGTTACATAAGCTGCTGTTGCCGGGAAACATGAGAAGCAGTCAGGGATCTTTGCAAGTTGTCGCGTTCCATTCTTCAAGGTGAAGCTTAAGCGTCCTCCAAGTTTTATTGCGAAAGCAATTACATGGACACTTAAAGCGAATTTTCGCCGTCATCGTCACCGTGGGGCTCCGCATATTGTAACGGTAACGAAGAATGCCGCAAGTGAAAGAAGAGGAAGAGAAGGGGTTAGCAGAAGGATAGAGTAACAGTCAACAACAACAACAGTGGGTGAGGAGAATAGTTGGTTTTGGGATGGCTGGGATTTGGGTGTGTCGTGTACCGCTTGGAACCCCTTCAAGACGCCAGACTCCTGTTATAATGTAGTTAGGTATAAGTAGGCTGTATGCTTATCTATGCCGTATATGGCGGGTTATGTTGCTACACTATTCAGTCACAAAAGTTGTTCATGCCGGGTCTTACGTTCACGACAAAAATATTCTTTAAAATTTTGATAATGATAGCCCGCAACCAAATGCCGTAAAACATAACATTCATATCGCGTGCTTTTTATCTAAATTCCTCTCAGCCTATTCAATAATTAAAGTGCAACATAATATCAGTGCTCAATCCTGAAAGTGATGTAATTCTGCTGGCGCGACTCTTTACTGGCAGCGTGCGTTGTCATTAAGGCGTGGAAAAGCTTTTAAGGGTGCCAACAATTTTGGCGCACCCGACATTCTGCGAGAGTAAAACAATGTCTTGAAGACTAAATCGGCCCCTTTACTCCTGCGATAATATCTCTAGTTTTGGAGTGTTGAAAATGATGAATGTGCAAAGTCACAACGCCGTTTGAAGCCAAAAGCACGGGCTCTGGGCAAATCCATGTACCACAGCGCGTCTCTCCGGCGCAGAACCGTCATATTTGCAGCTATGCAGAAAACACTAGCGCTAAGCGCCAGAGTAGCCCATAGCAAATCGTTTCTAGGAATCTCTAAGCACAAAGGTATCAATATTTACTTACGGCTACGAAGAGTATACAAGTTGTAGCCTGCAAATATGTAGCAACATACAACAGGCACAGATTTTGTTTGATAGTTAAAGCGTTGTTTGATAAATGACTTTTAATTCTGAATGCACAACAAAAGTATATGTGAGCTCGACGCATAAAGTCGTATGCCTTACATAAAGAGCCCCCTATACGCATAGTCAATTGCGGAAAAAATGCGTTATATTTTAAAGCCTTCTTTGCCTCTTTCACCTGTTTTCGGAGTTGAGGCGTCGCCTTCAGGGCACCACCGTACCTGTGGGAGGTTCACACTTTCTAAAGCATAGGAAGAGTCAAACTTGAGATAGAGGAAAAATGGGAAACTGTACCAAAGCAATTGCCCAAGCCCATGTCCGAGTTCATTTTGTTTTTAGACAGCAGGAAATGTAGAAAACATCGTATCCTTCTGCCCAGGGCAAAGTAAATGTGTTTACACGGCACCAGTGACTCGCTAAGCGAACTGTCTGTGACTCCTTTCCAGGAGTAGGCATCTCGCTTCTCGCTTCCGATGCGGCGTGCTCTGCTTCTTCTCTATTACATTTTTCTTTTTAGTCATATTTATTTTTCACATCGGGAAACCGATAATTCAAGTCGAACAGAAGCGTGGGGTAAATAAGAACAGCTCGCGAAGTGCTTCCGTCCACAAGCAGACTGGTCTTTTTATGTGTGTGTTCAGAGTTTTCGTGAAATTGGAGCCTCACTGGCTTTTCTTCCCGACTTGTTTTCTCAGGTGAAGCAGGGGGATTTGCCATAGGTACGTTGTATTACGCCCTAGGCATGTAGCACACACGACAGCGGAAAAAAAAAGAGAGCCAACCAACTGCAGTTTATATAAGACACGTGTAAAGCGCTCTCGAAGACTGTGGCTGCGACTGAGGTCCGCCATTTCAAAAACTTCTATGTATTGTTTTGCAAGTTACAGAAACTGCTGTGAATTGTTATCCAAGCCACAGAAACTGCGGCGCGTTGTTATTCAAGTCAAAGTGAATTTTAAAGAAATGCCAGTTTGTAGAAATTGTCTTGAAGCGCTCCTCCTGGGCACTGTTAACATCGGGAGGCGCTTAAAGTGTGCGGCGATTCAAGTGAGCTAGAGGACTGTGTACAGGGTGGCCCATTCGAGGGAAGCTCCGCAAAGCGTGAGCTCAAAACAACACACGAAAGTCGAAATAGAAATAAAACGATAAATGGCTACTGCGTGAGTCTGTTATGAATGAGGAGCAACTGAAACTTGTGGTCAAGATAACTTCCCTGCGTCCAAAAACCTAGCAGAAAGCAGCCTTGATGTTTCTGAACATTTCTTTCCAGGCCCAAGCCCGAACACGTGCAGTGCTCTACAGTCAGAAACTGAGCAGACAACGGCTGAAAGTACGACATTTGAAGCGTTTCCGTTTCATTGTTTTTAATCCTTTGTCAAACAAGTAATGGTGCAAAATTCACACTGTCGCACAGATTTACAGTGACAATCGGCAGAAGACTGAACTCACACGATGATGCTTGTAAACTAACTGTATACTGTGTGTTTGAAGTTTTTCTCAAGTGTAATTAAAATATGTCTTGACGTGATCTACTTAGGCAAAACTTGGTATACTGGATACTTTATTGATTTTTCTATTTTTAGATTATCTATACAGAATTTTTTAAGAGCTTGTCACGAAGATGCTCGAAGAGGCAGACATTACTTGCAGGAGAAATCAGAATTTTTAGAGAGCTAAATTACACGATTGCAGTAATTAGAACTTAACTAATTACTTTACGGCACATATTACACATTAAGAATATTAGCCAGTGAGTTCGCAAGGTGTATTAACTTGAAATAAATTCTTATTATGACGCCAGTTTCTTCATATTCATTTTGAAAATGTGCGACGAAATTCATTGGCGTCCCAGATACTTTTGTGCTTCAACGCCTTAATGGCGTTTCATTAAAAATGTAAGGAAATCATTTAACATCCTTACCGCAAGTTCGCCGACGCATATCTCGAAAGCAGTGCCATCATAATAAATCGTTTTAAGTGGACACGCCTTGCAACTCATCGGCTCCAGTTCGTAAATTGCAACATGTGCCGAAAAGTAATTAGTTAAGAACTACTCAAGCTTTAAACTAATTTAATTAAAAATACGTCCAGTAGGCTAAATTTTGCCTAAAGTAGAGCCTGTCAATACATATTTTAATTATGTTTGAGAAAAACTTGAAGCACACAGTTTTCAGTCAGTTTATAAGTATCATTGTGTGAGTTCATTGTTCTGCCGATTATCACTGAACATGCATGCGACATTGTGAATTTTGCACCATTACTTGTTCGAAGAAGGATTAAAAACAATGAATCAGAAACGTTTCAAATGTCGTAATTTCAGCTGTTGTCTACTCTGTTTCTGACAATAGAGCACTGTAGGTGCTCAGGCTTGGGACTAGACAGAAAAACGTTCAGAAACATGAAGGCTGGCTTCTGCTATGTTTTTGTACGCAGGGAAGTTATCTTGAGCGCAAGTTTCAATAGTTGCATATTCGTAACAGATTCACGCCCAGTACCCATTTATTTTATTTTCTATTTTCACCTCCGTGCATCTTTTGAGCTGACGCTTTGCCGAGCTCCCCTCGAATGGGGCCACCCTGTACACAGTTCTTTAGCTCACTTGAATCGCTGCGCACTTAAAGTGCCTCCCGATGTTGACGGTACCCAGGAGAAGCGCTTCAAGACAATTTCCGCAAACCGGCGATTCTTTAAAAATTGATTTTAACTTGAGTAATAAAGCGTACCAGTTTCCCTGACTTGAATAACAATTCACAGCAGTTTCTGTAACTTGCAAAACAATACACAGACGTTTTCGAAACCGCGGACCTCAGTTGCAGCCACAGTCTTCGAGAGCGCTTGACACGTGTCTTATATCGACTTCAGTTGGTTGGCTCTCTTTTTTTTTCCGCTGTCGTGTGTGCTACATGCCTAGGGCGTAATACAACGTACCTTTGGCAAATCCCCCTGCTTCACTCGAGAAAACAAGTCGGTAAGAAAAGCCAGTCAGGCTCCAATTTCACGAGAACTCTAAACGCACACATAAAAAGAGAAGTCTGTTTGTCGATGGACGCACTTCGCGAGCTGTTCTTATTTACCCCACGCTTCTGTTCGACTTGAATTATCGGTTTGCTGATGTGAAAAATAAAGACCACTAAAAAGAAAAATTTAGTGAAGAAGCAGAACAAGCCGCATCGGAAGCGAGAAGGCCACCTGTCTGTGACACCTGGAAAGGTGTCACAGACAGTTCGCATCGCGATTCACTGGTGCCGTGTAAACTCGTTTACTTTGCCCAGGGTAGAAGAATGCGATATTTTGTACAGTTCCTGCTGTTTAAGAATGAAATGAACTGTGACAGCTGCTTGCGCGACTGCTTTGGCTAGTTTCACAGTTTTACTGCATCGCAAGCTTGGCCCTGCCTATGCTCTAGAAAGTGCGAACGTCCCTAAGGTACGGTGACCCCTTGAAGTTCTCGCGCGTCACCACGTGCATCTCGCAGAGTTACCACACAGTTGTCACTCAGAGTGAAAATGTGCCCCGGAACTCGGATGTGCGAGAGAGCATGCGCTCTTCATCCGCGCATTTGAATCCGCAGTGGAATTCGGACTATCACTGACCATCAACTTCGAAAACCGATGAAAGAGGAAAAGAGAGCTATTCACTTTAATATATAACGAATTTTTTTTTCGCAATTGACTATGCGGATATGGGCTCTTTATGTAAGGCATACGGCTTTATGGGTCGAGCTAATATATACTTTTCTTGTGCATTCAGAAGTAAAAGTCAATTATCACACAACGCCATAACTGTCCAGTAAAATTGGTGCCTGTTGTAGGTTATTGCTACGTATTTGCAGGCTACTGCAACTCTGTAATGTGATGTGATTTCTTGAAAAGTAACTAGAGGATCACTGTGGACGAGGTCTGCCGAACTCACCCGAGACACCGTCCCGTCGGGGCATATGAAACCTCGCGCACGTCCTTGGGCTACTTCATTGGTGTTCAGGTGACCCAGTAATACGTCTGGTACCATGTGAGCTGGGAACCAGATTATGTGATGAATAATATCTGAGGAGGGTTTGCCGTTGAGAATCCTGGCTGCCTGTTTGGCTATCAATCCTTATGCGAACGCTCTAATTTCCACTCGGGAGTCCGTGTGCACCGTAGTGCGTTTTGTGTCAAGTAATGCGAGAGCTACAGCAGCCTGTTCTGCCACATCGACCAAGAAGGTCTTCAGCAAAGCTTCCGAGAGGAGTTCTCCCCTTTCATTGACTATTGCTACGGAAAACTTGTTGACGCGGCGCGACACGCCAGCGCCAACAAGTCCGGATGAGTTCGTTAAGCGCCGGATGAGTTCGTTAAGAAAGCCCTAGCCCTCGTCAACCTTCGACCTTTATTGTGTTGTGGGTGAACGTTTCTTGGAGAAGGGTCTACAATAAAGGAATTATTTGTTTGATTATCAAGTTGCACGGTCTCTCCCTGATTGAAGCTAGGACGGAGGCCTGCCACATCCAGCAGTCTTCTGCTTGCTTTGGAGTTTGGTAGTCTAATAATTTGTGCTGATCTTTGTGCTTCAATTAACTCCGTTGTGTACTCCCAACTTCATGAGTTTCTCTGTGCTAGCCGTGATTGGGACGCCGAGTACCTTTTTGACACTTTTGCGCAAGAGCGTGTCTAATTTATCTGTCTCCGTTTCGGTCCAATTGAGGGCCACGACTATGTAAATGACATGGCTCATGAGGAAAGCATGGTGAGCCCTAAAGAGTATATCCTCGCCTATGCCGCCTTTTTTGTTGGACACTCTCATAATTATTCTTAGAATGTTCTCCGTTATCGTGGTGAGATGGGCTATAGTCTTAGCATTGCAGCCCTTTGAGTATAATTAAACCCCCAGCATTTTGATAAAGTCTACTCTATCGATGGTATGCCCATCCCTGGTACGAACGCTAATGGGCGCCTGATCGAGTGGAATGAGTCCCGTTCACTTCGTCTAGCCTGTCTGTACAGCAGGAGTTCCGACTTTCCAGGCGAGATTGCCAGTCCCGTACCGTCAAGGAAAGACTCTCTAACGTCCAGAGCCTCCTGTGGAGCATGTTCGAGCGTCGCCTCCAATCCTCCGGGACGCCAGATTGTAATGTCGTCAGTATATAATGCCTAACCTACATAAGGAATTGCTGAAAGGATCTCCGACAACTTGCACATTGATATGTTCAACAAAAGTGGTGAGGTAACTGTCCCTTCGGGAGAACACCTTCTTCTGAGTGTGAAATACTCCGAGATTGATTGCCTCAACTTTATAACCGCCGTCCTGCTCTCGAGGAAGGATTCAATGAAGGAGAAGAATTTAACTCCTTAGTTCAAGGCCGATATCTCCTTAAGAATAAAGTCATGTGTAATTGTATCGAAGGCCTTGAAAAGATCCAGTGCGAGGACCCCTTTTGCATCTTTGCTTTGAGAGTCGATTATTTGTGTTTTGAGCAGGAGCATGACAACCTGCGTGGAAAGCGAGGGCCTGATACCCCCCATATTGTACGGGAACAGCTCATTCCGCTCGATATGTCTCGATATCCTGTTATGCACTGCATGTTCCGCTACTTTGCTAATGTAAGAAGTAAGCGAGATAGGGCAGAGGTTCTCCAAGCTGGGTGATTTATCTCGCTTGGGGATTAGGACCACTGTGGCCTTCTTCCAACTGTCCGGAATGACGACCTCCTCCCATACCCCGTTTATCTCCTTCACTAAGGCTTGAATGGCTTTGTCGTCCAAATTTCTTAAGAGCCGGTTTGTGACTCCGTCAGGGCCTGGTGCCGACCTTCCGTTTAGATTACAGAGCGGACCAGGCCAGGCTGAACATCCAAAGCGGCAAATAGGTAACATAGGGCATCTCGCCGGAGCATAAAAAGGAATAATCTGAGATTTTAATGCTTAAGAAAGAAAATGCACAGCTTAAAAGTAATTTCTCAAACAACGCTTTAACTATCCAATACAATCGGTGCCTGTTGTGTGTTGCTACATATTTGCAGCCTACAACTTGCATACGCTTGGTAGCCGTAAGTTTATTGGGACCTTTGTGTATAGAGATTCTTAGAAATGATTTGCTAAAGGCTACTCTGGCGCTAAGCGCTAATGTGTTCTGCATAGCTGCAAGTATACGGTTGAGCATGGGAATAGGCGCGTTTACATGAATGCGACAGAATGCGACAGTATCGCATCACATTTCCTAGCGCATCACGAGTAATGCGATGCGCCAGCGTTTACATGTAGCGCATCACCCCTGGTGCGCTGGTGGTGGCACATCCACACATCGAACGCAAAGCAGCGCTTGCAGACGCTTCCGGCGTAACGCCACGACGAAGCTTGGCGAGCACCCAGCAGATCCACAGCAAATTGCATTTCCTATAATTCCTAATGCGATGCGATCGCGTTTACAGGCCCTGTGAAGGTCGACTTATGCGTCTCAATCCACCCCTGCCTGGCGCATTAATGTGACGCGCTTTCCTAGCGCATTAGCCTCGTTTACATGGATGCGATGCGCTAGCAAGTGGATGTGATGCGATGCGCCGGTTGTCGCATTCATGTAAACGCGGCTAATGACGGGTGGTATACGGATTGCCCAAAGCTCGTGATGTTGGCTTCAAACGGCTTTGTGACTTTGCAAATTGATCATTTGCAAGAAACGTATGCATGCATTCTACGTGCAACAATTCGCTCTGACTGCGCAAGTGCAGAGGAACTGAATTGCCTTGCTGCGTTTAGAAAACTACGAGTGCTAGGAAACTTTTGGAAGATAAAGGACAGTAAGTAACGCTACAGAGGTCTTCCAGGTAAGAGAGAATTAGGGGTAGGATTTCTAATCCACAGGACATAGCGGGCAACATTGATGAATTCTACAGCATTAATGAAAGGGTAGCAGTCATCGTAATAAAGCTGAATAGGAGGTACAAAATGGAGGTAGCACAAAGCCTACGCCCCAACCTCAAGTCACGATGATGAAGAAATAGAACAGTTTTATGAAGATGTTGAATTAGCAATGAGAAAGGTGCAAACCCAGTATACAGTAGTCATGGGCGACTTCAATGCAAAAGTGGGGGAAAAGCAGGTTGGTGAGCAAGCAATTGGCAACTATGGCATCGATTCTAGGAATGCAAGAGGAGAGATGTTAGTAGAATTCGCGGAAAGGAATAGGCTCCGAATAATGAATACATTCTTCAGGAAGTGCAGCAACAGGAAGTGGACCTGGAAAAGCCATAATGGAGAAACAAGGAATGAAATAGATTTCATACCCTCTGCTGATCCAAGCATAGTGCAGGATGTAGAAGTGTTAGGTAAGTTAAAGTGCAGTGACCATATGTTAGTGAGGTCTAGGATTTCTCTCAATTTGAAGAGAGGAAAAGTAAAATTAGTCAAGAAGAAACAGGCCAACCTAGACGCAGTGACGTTAAAAGCTAACCAATTCAGGCTGGTGCTCGCTAACAAATATGCAGCTTTAGAACTAAAAGATGAAGACAACATAGAGGTAATAAATGAAACCGTAACTAGTCTGATCTCAGAAACAGCAATTGAAGTGGGAGGTAAGGCACCAAGGCAACCAGTAGGTAAGCTCTCCCAAGTAAGAAAGGACCTAATAAAGAAGCGACAAAGCATGAAAGTTTGCTGAACTGTCAGAATTCAGTCAAAGGCAAGAATTCGCTGCTGTCAAAACTGATGGACAAGAAGAAAGTAAGGGATATTGGAAATTATGATGTGGGAAAGATTGAGGAAGCAGTAAAATATGGACGCAGCATGAAATCAGTGAGAAGAAAACTTGGCATAGGACAAGGCAAGATGCATACATTGAAAAATAAGCAGGGTAATATCATCAGCAATTTATATGACTTAGTAAAAGCAGCGGAAGAATTCTATACTGACCTGTACAGTTCCCAGAGCAGCCAAGCTACTTTCATTCGAAGTAGTGATGAACAGGATACAGAGGCTCCTTCTATAACTACCGATGAAGTTAGAAGCGCCTTGTAAGACGTGACCAGGGGGAAAGCTGCTGAAGAAGATGGAATAACAGTCGATTTATTCAGAGATGGAGGAGATATCACGCTTGAAAAACTTGTCGCCCTTTATACGCAATGCCTCACGACTTCAAGCGTACCAGAGAGCTGGCAGAACGCCAACATTGTATTAATCTATAATAACGGAGACGTTAAACAATTGAAGAATTATAGACCCGTTATCTTTATTTCAGTATTATATAAAATAATCACCGAGATAATTTCCAATGAAATCAGGGCAACACTTGACTTCAGTGAACCGAGAGAACAGGCTGGCTTCAGGAAGGGATATTCTACGATGGATCATATCTATGTCATCAATCAGGTAATCGAGAAATCTGCGGAGTACAATCAACCTCTCTATATGGCTTTCATAGATTATGAAAAGGCATCTGATTCAGTAGAGATACGAGCAGTCATAGAGGCATTGCGTAATCAACGAGTGCAAGAGGAATACGTAAATATCTTGGCTATCTTGGCTATATACAAGGATTACACATCAACCTTGGTTCTCCACAAGAAAAGTAGAAA
The DNA here is from genome assembly GCF_013339745.2 of Dermacentor silvarum. Lineage (NCBI taxonomy): Eukaryota > Metazoa > Arthropoda > Arachnida > Ixodida > Ixodidae > Dermacentor > Dermacentor silvarum. Next base: position 46,065,711 of record NC_051157.2, on the reverse strand, counting down.
GATACCTATCAAGAAAGGGGTCAGGTAAGGAGACACAATCTCTCCAATGCTATTCACTGCATGCTTAGAAGAAGTATTCAAGCTCTTAGGCTGCGAAGGCTTAGGAGTGAGCATCAATGGCGAATATCTCAGCAACCTTCGATTTGCAGACGACATTGTCCTATTCAGCAACAATGGAGACGAATTACAGCAAATGATTGAGGACTTTAACCGAGAAAGTGTAAGAGTGGGGTTGAAGATTATATACAGAAGGCAAACATAATGTTCAATAGCCTGGCAAGGAACAAGAATTCAGGATCGCCAGTCAGCCTGTAGAGTCTGTAAACGAGTACGTTTATCTAGGTCAATTACTCACACAGGACCCTGATCACGAGAAAGAAATTTACAGAAAAATAAAATTGGGTTGGAGTGCATACGGCAGGCATTGCCAAATCCTGACTGGGAGCTTAGCACTGTCACTGAAAGGAAAAGTGTACAATCATTGCATCCTACCGGTGCTAACATATGGGGCAGGAACTTGGAGGTTAACAAAGAAGCTCGAGAACAAGTTAAGCACCGCACAAAGAGCGATGGAACGAAAAATGGTAGGCGTAACGTTAAGCGACAGGAAGAGAGCAGTGTAGATCAGAGGGCAAACGGGCATAGCAGATGTTCTAGTTGACATTAAGAGAAAGAAATGGAGCTGGACAGGCCATGGAATGTGTAGAGTAGATAACCGGTGGACCATTAGAGTTGCATAATTGGTGCCAAGAGAAGTGAAGCGCCGTCGAGGACGGCAGAAAGCTAGGTGGGGTGATGAAATTAGGAAATATTCAGGTGGAAATTGGAACCGGCTAGCGCAAAGCAGGGGAAATTGGATATCGCAGGGAGAGGCATTCGTCCTGCAGTGTACATAGCTGATAGGCAAGATAGGTTGATGATGTCGATGAGGATGATGATGAATTAAGAAAAAAAAGCATGCGCTAAGAATGTTATGTTTCATGACACTCGCTTGTGGGCTGCGATTCTCAAAGTTTTTAAAACTATTTTTTCCTGAACGTAAGACCTGGTATAAGCAGCTTTTGAGATTCAATAGTGCAGCAATATAACCCGCATTTAGACCATGGATATAGCATATAATCTGCATATACCTAAATATATGTGGAGCCCCACGGCGACACCAACGGCGGCGACGACGGCAAAAATTGGCTTGGAGTGCTTTCGCAATAATACAGGAGAAGACACGGGAAAAGCGGTGTCACAGTTGTGCCCCCGCAGGGCGCTAGCCGTCACCTGCAGGCAAAGTCGACGCACGGTTTGCGCCTCGCCCTCGAAAGTGTGCTTCAGACAAGGGAGTTGCTCCTTTCAAGGGAGGCGCGGTCTCTTCCTGTCGAAAAGAGGCGTGACTGTTTGAGAGGCTCTTGCAGATGCTTCAGTGTCTTCCTCGGTTTATCCACTGAGCTGCATCGGACAACAAGAATGGAATGTTCCCACCGTTCCTGGAACCGACTCTTTTGAAGCGATTCGCGCGCAGTCACTGTTACGAAACAATGTTTGTGACTTCGAGCGCGCAAGCCTCGGCGAAAAAACGCAATAGCATAGAAGTATTTAGGAAGAGGAAAAGTGCCACCCTGCCGAAGGTATCCCAAGAACATTCTAAGAGGACCCTTACACTTTCTTTAGAAAAAAAAAAGAAAAAGAAAACATTGACTTGGAAGCTGAGAAGATGGACACGAAAAGAAAAAAAATTCCGCCTTCATTCTCCCCTACGAAAGTGGGTGTACAGCAAAGCTGATGCGGACGTTAGACAAGTACCGCCACCCCAACTGACGTTGGACGACGTCACACAAGCGCCACCACCGCAAGCGAAAAAGTATGACACGCGCGCACGCACGTATGCGGAAGTGCAGCATACATCCTCATTCTTCTAGGCCGTCCGCCAAGCGCAAGTGCCTTGTTGAAATAAATTGATGTTTCAAAGTAAATTGCGCCAGAAAATGCGTAAAGTGCGACTTACACACAAGCTGCAGACATGATAGATTCAGATTGTTAATCAAATACACGAGAGAATATAAATCTGTCACGCAGAAACTAAAAGACAAAGCCCTTCTGCAGCTGCCGTGTGAGGTCTGTCTGAGTGTCGGCGGTCGCTAGGGGGCGGTACCGTTAGCAAAGCATTTACAACAGCAGGTACGGTTACCACAGACCTTTTTCGATAGCAATTCTAAATATTAAAGGAGCCCATGACAGCGTAGAGAGGGAATTGTTATGGGATATTGTGAAGCACGAAGGCATATACTATTACGATTTAGTGGATGTGCTGGGGGAGATATATAGAGACAACCGAGTACAAGTTGTATGGGAAGGTCAAAAGGTAATGAAATGGTGGGAATTCACCAAGGACTGAAGCAAGGATATCCTCAGTATCCATTGTTGTTCACGCTTTATGTTAAGGGCATAGAAAAACGACTGGAAAACAGCGAATTAGGGTTTGATTTGTCCTATACATGCGTAAGGGACAAATGGTGCAACAGAGGTTGCCTGGACTGATGTATGCGGATGACATAGTGCTACGAGCGGACAATGCAAGACATTTACAGGCATTACAGGTACTTGCGAATATATGTGGCAACGCAGCGACAAATCTAGGCCTCAAGTTTTGCACAGGGAAATTGGGAATTATGATCTTTAATGAAGAGACGAGAAATTACGCGGTGTCAATTCAACAGGAAGTCATACCCATAGTCAAGCAATATAAATACCTCGGGGTGTATACATAAACGAAGGAAAGACATACTAATGCACCCACCAAGAGAATCTGAAAATAAAGGAGAAGCGGAATGCAGCAATAATGAAACACAGAGCAATGTGGGACCACAATAAGTATGAGGTGGTGCGCGGAATCTGGAAAGGAATAAAGGTACCAGCGATAACGTTCGCAAATGCCATTCTATGCTTAAAATCGGATATCTTGTCGGTGTTGTAAGTTAACCAAAGATCGGTAGGCCGATTGGCTTTGGGAGCCTTCGGTATAAGCACAAATGCTCATACCGAAGCTTATAAGCACAAGTGCAGGGTGACATGGGTTGGGCCTCTTTTGAAGTCAGATAAGCGCAGAGCAAAATTAGTTTTGAAGAAAGACTCAGGAACAGGGATCAAAATATACGGGCGGCTTATGTGCAGTAGCATGTGTACCTGAAAAGCGTGGACACAGACCGGAGGGAGAGGGCAAGAAAGTTGGCTACTAAGTACAGGGTAATTGAAAGTGTAAATACACAGCCAGGAGTCAAAAGTCAGAAAACAGAGGCAGTGAATTTGATGCAAAGAATGGAAACAAGAAATCACCAGCCCTTCCCCTGTCGAGAAAATGGGGTTAAGTGAAGCGTGCCGTGTGTGTATCTGACCTTCGTGGTGATTTTCTTTCTTTGTTTTTCTCTCCCTTTCTTTCTCTCTCTCTCTCTCCTTCTCTTTCGTTCTCTCTATCTTTCTTTCTCTTTCTCTCTCTCTTTATTTCTTTCTCTCTGCCTTTCTCTTTCTTTTTCTCTCTCTTTCTCTCTTTCTTTTTTGTCCCTGGTATGTGCCATTCAGCTTAAACACTTTCGGCACTATCACCAGGATTGGCCCACTTTTCAGCGTGACACCGTCGCCGCCACCACCACCGCCGACACTTGTGAGCCTATAACGCTTCGCTTAAAAGGACTATAGAGATTTGCAAGAATGAGAAGAAAGAAATTAGAAGGGAAAATCTGTACGGTGACACAAAGGGCAGTGCCTTGCGATTTGAGGCTCGAGCCGGTTGCCTAAGGACAAGAACATACCGGAGCAAATATTCGGAACTAGATGAGGCATGTGTATGCGGCAGCAAAAATACGGAGATCACTCAGCACATCCTAATGGAATGTGAAGGGATTCACCCAGTGAGAACCGTAGGTAACGTACACCTTCCAGACATGCGTGAATGGAAGCATCAACCGGTCAGCAGTCGAGATAAGCAAGAGTTGTTTAGAGTATCGGTGGGAAAAAAAGCAGAGAAGAAATTGATACGACCGGATCTCTGATAGGTAGCGGTACAAGTTAAGATTTTGGAGGAGAAAAAGGATTAAGGAGATGTGTACAACAATGCCAGATAAAGAACAAGTATAGCAAATAAAGCAGTCTAGGTGAATATATCTGACCACCCCGTTTCAAAGGGGACGCAATTAAATTATCATTATCATCATAATCATCACCATTCTTGTAGGCCTTCCGCCTAGCGCAAGTGAGTTATTGAATTAATTCAATTTCTCAAAGTAAGATGCGTCAGAAAATTCGTAAAGTCCGACTTACACACAACCTGCAGACAAGATAGCATTAGATTGTAAGTCGAATATACGAGAAAACATCATTATGTTACGCGGAAACTTAAACACAACCCCTTTTCCTGCTGCCATTTTTTTTTTTTTTTTTTTTTTTTTGAGTGAGCACGCCACAAAAAATCCCGACCAACTATAAGCTGTCAGCGTCGCTGTAAACACAATAAATGAAGGGCGGGGAGGTGAACCAGCACTGAGCTTGATGGCTACCTCGTACTAAGAGTGGGAGAGAAAGTCAAGAGTTGATGCGCACTGCAGTCGCTGACGTATTGGAACCCTCAACACTGTGTCCCCAATGGTCGCTTAATCCGGTTGACTTCCCGGTTAAGTGCAAGAAAGAACGCTCGTTCACCATGCACTATCTGCACCCTAAATAATATACGGCTGTCAAAACTAATTCAGTCCCCCACTATGGCGTACGTGCCTCATGATTACGTCGTAATTGTGGCTAATATTAGCCAAGATTTTTTTCAAGCGAAGCTTGTATACGCTAGCCTGTGCCGACGACGTAACGCTAAAAAAAAAAAACAGCTGCTCTAAGAGCTGCACAGGCACGCTTGTGCCACTGCTCCCGCATTCGTCGTCGTCGTCTGCTTCCACAGCTGGCTGCGTTGCCGCTCATCATTCCAGTGTAGAATTTCACTTCTCTTCTGCCGTCGTAATGGGGAGGCCACGTTTACGGGGGTATGAGCCATTCATTGTCTTACGTAACGGACAGATTTAATTTTGAAGGAATTTCATGGAACTCCATCCCGAAAGAACGCGCTCGGTAAAGGGCTCGTCGTCGACTTGCCGATTCTAGTGTGAGGGCTTCCGAAGCCCAGGCGAAACACAAGCGAAGAGCCGTCGACCCCGAGATGCGGGAGCACGATGTTGAAGCCAAACGTCGGCGTCGTCTAGCCCTCCAGGAACTCCACAACGGTGGTGCACGCCTCGGCAACGCTAGCGCCAACTTCCCCAGTGCGACGGCCAGGTATCAACGCGAGTTTCTCAACCGGAACATCGGAACCAGCTGCAGTGCGTGTGACCGGTTGTGGTTCGAGCAGAACGTGGTATACTACTCGTCAGTGCACTTCGTTCAGAACAACACCGAAGAAACACACGACAAGCTTCCGCTTCCCCCATCTCCTCGACAGGGGAGGGGCTACTCATTTTTATTTCCCAAAACTTTAGCTACGCTACGTAAGCAGTTGCAACCTCACGGCAACATATCAAGTCGCCTGCAGGAGTAGCGTCATTTCCATCTATCCGCATTCTCACAGATGGTCTTTCGTTTTCTTTGTTGAAGTGAAAATAAGATAAGAAGACGTAGTTACGTAACAGCTATGATGCTTGCTCGCTTTCAAATAAGTTTATTATTATTATTACATCGTAGGTTACTGACAGCATATAAAATATGCTGTCACACTAGGAAGTTGGAACAAAAGTAGAGCTAAAAACAAAGGGTAATTAGAACGAATTTTTATGGTGCCCACTTTTCTTTAGTGCAACGCAATGTTTACCTGTCAATCTGCCAAATACTGTGTTAATAACGCGGAAATGCTCCTAGAGGCTTTTACTACTATTATTATTATTATTATTATTATTATTATTATTATTATTATTATTATTATTATTATTATTATTATTATTATTATTATTATTATTATTATTATTATTATTATTATTATTCTGTAGAGACGCGTTCGTGTTTATGCAGTTCTATGCTGAAAACAGTGACAGGGAAGCGCGAGAGCGATTGTACGACGGCATTGGTAGGAAGCAGACAAGTGTGGCGCTCTGTTGTCGCATGAAATTGAATTTTTTTCTCTACCAAAGCTACCGTAAAAACCGGAATATAGGTCGAACTTTTTTTTTTTCAAAATAACCATTGCGAAAAGTCGACCCTCGTCTTATATACCGGACATTGGCGGAAAACCTACGGAAGTCTTGCAACAATGGGCAGATGAAGTAAGCAGCCGCCTTCGCCATCGCATTCAGGCTGCTTTTTCACATTTTGTTTCAAAATGAGCGGAAGCCGACGGCAATTCACCGTCGCCTTCAAGAAAAGGGCGATTGAGTACGCGGAAGCCCAGGTTGCCGTGGGCTTCGTATCGTGCGACCATCGACCCGCGCGTTTGTCAGCACCTTATCGTCACGGCACGGGGCAGCATTTAAATAAATACTGTCACCATTGTGCAACCGGCTGAGTCGCATTTGTTTAAAGGTAAGGGTGTCTTTCGGTACTTTTGCCATTGAAAAAGATTTTTTTTTTCATTTTTAGAATCGGTTAGTTGGGGGGTCGACCTATATTCCGGTTCGACCTATAGTGCGGTTTTTACGGTATGTCCATGCTTTTCATGCTCCCCGAACTATTTAATTACTTCTGCAGTAATAGCTACGTGCTATGCAGGGTTTTTTTTTTTTTTTGTGCAACTGCTTTAGTCGTGTACAAGTCAAACAAAGTTCTTTTTAGCCAAATCAAGTTTTCGAAAGCGAGACGACGCGTTAATTAAAACGTTATGCGCAGTTCAGCGTCTTGTCGTACCCATGCGCGAGCTTTGGATTTCGAGAGCAGTATGTCGCCTCGGAGTGAGCTGGAGCGAATAATTTTAGCTCGCATGCATGGTCAGAACTTTGAGTCGTACGAAATGGCGTGCGAAATAACGGCGCGACTTTCTCGTAATTAAAGAATTAATTACGAGAAAGTCGCACCGCTCATAAGCATCAACTTTCGTCAGATCGTAATGAAGCACAACCATCTCTAAAATAACAAGAATGCCGTTTTAAACAATACACGTGGTGCACCTAATAACAGACGAATTACGATAGTAATCTGCGGTCATGTAGTGAGCCGGCATTGCTAGCACAAGTTTCACTGTACAGCATGGCGACATACCGTATTTCGTTACGTTCCCCGCCATTTTAAAATTAGGATTTCTATTTAAAGTTATCACGGCGTGTTCAATTTCATCACTGTAAATTGTTGACGTTTTTTTTTTTTTTTTTTTCGTTTTCACCAAAACCTCGTGACACGTTCTGGCCAGTTGTCCGTCCCTTCAAAGAAGACACGCGGCGCACGTAATGCCATGACGTGGTTCTAAACGTAAATTAAAAAAAAAGAATAGATGCAAGCCTACGTGCGCCTCATACCTGATCGTATTAACTTTGCTTCTTGTATTGGAACCAGCGAGCCGAGGAAGCCGCTACGAGACAAGGTCTCGGAACCGCGTCCGCGGTGGGTGCCCAGACCCACAAAATGACGCCGGACTCAAATCGAATGACTTGAAAATAAAGTTTACGTTCTTCTTCTTCTCTATTAGTTAAGTAAGGCGTGTGATCAGCAAAGTGATGCGCGCTCGAAAAGTGGCGCCCGGGGGGAGCTGTGATTGCTAGCAACCTTTGAAAGTCTAGGTAAACATTAAATTATGGGGTTTTACGTGCCAAAACCACGATCTGATTTGTGCGGCACGCCGTAGCCCCACTCCGGAAACTGGGTCACCTGGGGTTCTTTAACGTGCACCTAAATCTAAGCACACGAGTGTTTTCGCATTTCGCCCCCATCGAAATGCGGCCGACGTGGCCGGGATTCGATCCCGCGGCCTCGTGCTCAGCAGCCCAACACCATAGCCACTGAGCAACCACGGCGTGTTTGAAAGTCTAGGTCCACCTGCGGCTACCAACATTCTCTTTCTTTAGACAAAGTAAAGTCGCTCCATATGCCGGTGATCGTTCAGAGAAATTACTAAAAGCACTACGTAGGTGACGGACGAGAAATCGTTTTGTCGGCATTGCAGCTTCCACTTCAATGTCTTGCACGGCGTATGGGGTTACAACGCTACTAATGAATGTTAACATGCACGGCTGATGGCTTTAAAAAAGAAAAAAAAAAAAGAAAAGTGTTTTTTTTTTTTTCCAGCGACCGTGTACTGGAGTGAATTTTTATTGCGTTGTTGTTCCCTTTAGCTATTTGATACTTATGTCTCGACCGAAATACAAAGAGTCAAGCTTCTTCTAGTTCTACTTCTTATTTTTCGCCTTCTTTATATTTTATTTGCAGCTGCTCAGCCGGTCAGGGAGGCTTGCCGCGTGTCCAGGAGGGGGTACCACGCAGCAAACCTTCCTGGCCGACTGCTTTCTACAGCTGCCGGCAGACGGCGACACAAGTTTGTCCCAGCGCCGTCGCTGCAGCAGCTGGCATCCCCATTAGCGATGGCAAATTTGCACTTTCTTCTTAAAAACCAGGCAGTTAAAGGTGGTAAGTGTTATACTAAACCAAGTCGGCTCCAAAATGCGATCGTTCAGCAAAATTTGAGCAAGAGCAGTGCAGCGGTGAGCGCAAAACCTTTTTTTTTTATCTTTTTTTCGATTAGGCGCTGCCAAATATGCAAGACCCTGTATAGCTAACATTATTACCACAAGGAAGTAGACTACAAGAAAGCAGAATCCATGGATGAGTCGCGAAATAATTCACTTAAAGCCCAATATCAAACGAGTTAGAAAGTTCAGAATATTACAAGGAAGCACTAGCCATCGGATAGCATCGCTTACGTCTGTGTTAAAAGGCAAAATAGGGAATGCGAAGCACCACTGTTTTTCGGAGACACATTAAACAGCTTTATCAAAAACTCGGCTGTTAAATTTTGGCGCTACATGCCCCCTAAACGCGCAACCCAAACCACTTTGCCGGCCGCGCGGAACGGAAGATAAAGGATTTTTTTTTTTCAATTCTTACTTTCATTCAGTTTTTACCACTGACAATACCGTGATGATGCAAGCACGCCCTGATTAAAGAGAGCAAGCTAGAACACTACCGTATTTAGAAATCACAGTATCTGGCATTCTCTCACTCCTCTTGAATCTTGATGAAACGAAAAACAGTGGCCCCGGAGGCGTATATTCAAAATCCATAATGCACGGCGCCTAGCAACTCTGGTTGAACACGATTGGCTGAAACGCCGCCGGCGACGCTCTGATGTCACACCGTAGCAACGAACCGACATCTTGTGCTTGGTGCCTGTGACGCACGCCTCGCGACATTGCGTTCCCAGGACGTTAGGTTAGGTTAGGTTAGGCAAGGTGAGGTGAGGTTAGGTTGTGTTATGCGTTAGGCAGCGCGGCGCACTATCACAGCGGTTGCTAAAGGCGTCGCGGAATCGAGCGTTGCCGGCGGCGTTTCAGCCTAACGCGTTCAACCGCGGTTACTAGGCGCTGTGCCTTCTAGATTTTCACTATACGTGGCCCGGACCAAATAAGAACTGCTTCTTAAAATGCTTTTCTGAACGAATTAGCAGATACCTGCATCTCATATTCCTGAAGTTATTTCGCGATTGCCGCCTTCCCGAGGACTGGAAAATTGCCGAAGGTAATAATACTGGTTCACAAGTCCGGTGACATATCAGCCCCGTCAGACTAACAGACCAATTTCTCTCAAATGTAATAGTTGTAAAATTCTTGAACACATTATCTTAAAATTAACAACAAAATGTGTGGAAGAAAACAAATGGTACTCCCTTTCTCAGCGTCGTTTCAGTAGCACGTTATCTACTGACACCCAACTTGTCGAGGCAACGCATGACTTTGCGCTGGCCAATAATAACCACTCACTAATTGATATTATTTTTTTAGACTTCTCAAAGGCCTTTGACCGTGCGTCAACGTTATCTGAATAAGTTATTTTTGACTAAACGAGCCTTGCTCGATGCAACTCAAGAAACTAAGCGCTCGGCATACATCACGTTTATCAGACCAATGTTAGAATACGCCAATATAGTGGGATTTCCATTCACAAATACCAGCCTTTCTGCACTTGAGAGTGCACAGCGCAAGGCGGTAAGATTTATACTTAACCGTTACAAACGAAGTGATTAACCTACTGAGCCTCTGCATGGCGTGCGATGCTGTACACTACGAGACAGAGAATAAATACATCGTCTGAAGCGTTTTTTCTCACTTGCTCAGTTGTCACTTCAAAACTAACACCGTAGCTTTCGGTAACGTAAATAAAAAAAAGGAAAGTGCGCCAGAAGCGTGACTCAATCTACGAAGAGTGTTTCTTTACTAACAATACGTTTCTCTTTTCTCTTTTCCCTCGAGTCATCGGGGAATGAAACGCGCTTGACTTATTTCATGTACAGCAAGCAGCCAACCCTTGAAGAGTTTGCAGAGGAAATTGAGAAATGTATACTGCCTGAGCTCCCGCCTAAGTGAGAAATTTATTTTGTTCCGTTAGAGCGTTTTTCATTGAAATTTTATCAATATATCGAGTATATTACTTGTGCCTGCATATTGTCCGTGTTGTACACCCACTCCTTTAATAATCCCACCCGTGGAATTGACAGTATACCAAAATAAATAAATAACCATTTGTTCACCGTTACACGTATCGGCATCCCCCCAAGAAGCCACCAGCAAAAATTAACTTTAGAGGTAACATGGAAAGGCCCATAAGTAAACAGTCTGAAAAAATGTGCTCGTCAAAAGGTGACAAGCTCGCCCGCAGAAAACACGAGTAAAAGAAGAAAGCACTTCATGGCAGTATATGATTGCCCTATAGGAAGCACTTTCGACAGAAATGTAGGAGTCCCGTGACGTCCAGCATAGCCCAGACTGACGTCCAGCCTGGCTGTCGCGCTGTAGAACATCTGCGGCCCGCATCACGCGAGTTCTAATGGTGACTTTCGGGGAGGTAACTTTCGGGGAAAATAAAAGTAGGATGAACTGTGGCGCTTCTTGGAACATCTATGGACTCAGGGGATATATTTTGTAACCTGGGTATGATATATTACTCTCTCGTGACAAGTATTGCTGGCTCGGACGTCGGCTAAGTTGGGGCAGATGGATATAGGGGTTTCCTAGCACAAGTGCCCGTTGCATAACATTCCTCGGGTGACATTTCTTTTGGTCCGGTATGCAGAGAAATAGCTCGTATGCTTTCCATCGTTTTGTGTGCAGTCGCTACAGGGAGATACATTTATTCAGTCTTGATCACTCGCGCTGAAGGGCTCCTTGGCAACGCCCCTTTTCGGGAAAAGGTCAGATTCGTTGAGTGAGTCTTCGAATAAACGGGCTGGCCTGAAGACACCCTTCTTTCCTTCGTAGCCGTGCTGTCGACGACGCTCTTCTTTGCCACCGTCTGGGTCAATGTCATCGAAGCACATGTGGGCAGACTCACTTTGTGGACTCATTGTGCACTCTCAGATGCACCCGTGAGTCTGTGTCGGAGCGACGCCAGCTGACTAGAATTTTCGGGAGTCTGAGTCCAAATGAGCCCGGCTGAGTAATTTTGGTGAGTCCTACTCCGAACGATCTCTAAGCAAACAATTGGCAGCGCAGCCATCCTCTATAGAGATCATTGGCGACTTCACTGCTATTAGCAACTCTTGTGGTTCGTGGGTAATTGTTGATGATATCTTTTATATAAAGATTATAAGAAAAGGTGGCACACACCCCGTGACATTTACGCAGTGACCCAAGTTTGCATCAAAGATGTTTATTGAAGGGCCGGCCCATACTAAGTGGCGAATGCCCTGTGACCCAAGTTGGCCTCACAGTCTGGTTCGCTTAAGAGCGGAAAATAAACCTTGGCGCATGCCCAGTGAGACCCAACTTTGCATCATTAAGGGTCATCGAAGAGCAACACATGCAATGTCGCATGTACCCAGAGGTTACGACGTCGGTTCACAATTTTGCTGCCCATCTTCACAGCATCGCATTAATGGCAGAGACATAGACGAGGCCCACGCGCTGTTTTCTCAAGCTATCTCTGCTTCACCACGCAGCAGGCTCTTGAATACCACATGCGTTCGTCTTCCATATTTTCCTTTGGCACTTAATCACCTTGTATTTTTTTTCCTTTCGTTTTCGGCTCTGGTATCGAGAGACCACAATAGTGTGTCTAGCGGCACGCTAGTGAGTTTGGCTCATGTTATTGCGCTGTGCTTGCAGTCGGAGCACCTGTGAACAGGGAAGTCTCCAAATTACGTACGTAAAATTAGCGCGAGAATCAAGCTGTGCACAGAACGCGAGCAAGAGAAGAGGCGTGCAAGGCCCTAGCGTGCGAAAATTTGATAACACAAATGTTAAATGAGGATAGTCAATAACCGAACGAAAGTCATTTCACTGACAGTATTCGCGAAAGAATTTTCATTTTTCCCAGGAGATAACGTGTCTGTTGAAATAAAAAAAGAACTGTCTTTCGGCGTAAACAGAAACACAAATTTTTGACAATAAAATAATCTCTCTAGTTTGCACTGAAATAAATTTTCTCCAAAGAAAAATAGAAATATTTGGTTTCTTTTTTTTTCTCACCGTTGTTTTACAGTTTTCGAGCATGTGCACTGGAAGCTGTATAACGTAGAACTTGGTCAGAACGTCAGTCCTAGGACTGACGTAGAATGTCAGTCCTAATCATGCTGGTGACATTTTTTCGGAATAAATGAAACATGCGGGAATGGACGAAGCACACAGAATATACCGTTGCTATCTCACAGAAATTTGTTCACATGGGAACTCCATCAAGTGCACTCACACTGTTTAAACAACTAAAGGGGGTACATCAAACAATACGCACTATCCGTGAACTATGACGAAACAAGGAGCTCCCTATCGATAGCGACGTGTTCTCTCAATGTTTGATCTTAAGCGAAAGCCGCATTAATAGAACCTCCCAGGAGGTGTGGGTGGCTAACGCGAGTCTGCGAAGGTCGTGCTCCAAATGCAATTTGAATAGCCTTTGCTATTGGATTCGTATTATATTCGAGAACTTGCCATTAATCCGATTAGCATTCCTTGCTTACTAACCCCACCTTGGTGTGCTGATATTTAACCGTCATCGCATGACTGTCTTAAAGATAAGTATGCAGACCATCTACTCTGGCCTAGAAATCCCGTATAACACCCTTACCTATTTCAGTCGAGGAAGCCAACGCTTTGAGACGCATGACATGTGAGTCACATCGCATGGCAAACATTTATTGATGATGATGATGATGATGATAAAATGCATTTATTGTAGGATGGCTCTAAGGCCTATTATGTGGAATAGGAAGGGGAGAGGGAAGGAGAAATTAGAGCCGTCCTAGAAGCTGCGCGTCCTTGGCGAAACCCAAGAGCGAGTCCAGAATGGCCCTGTCGGAATCCGCCAATCCAGTTGCCGGCCTAATCCTCTCCTCGTCGGACGACACTTGCACCGCTCTCAGATGGTGGTCCCGCTGCTTAGCGTAGCGCTGGCACTCCCAAAATAAATGGGCTGCGGATGGTCATGTGGCCGCGCCGCAGTCAGGGCACCTGTGCGGCTCCTAGGGTGCTTCTTCGTCCTCAGCGGCTGTCGAGGGGCCAGGTTCCTGCGACGGAAGAGAGTCAGGTGAAGGGAAAGGAGGTCGTCTCTCCCGGCGTGGCCGGTACTGTCGCCACCGCTCCAGTACGTCCGGTGTGAGGACGAAGCCGGAACGGAGCCTATGCAGCAGCACCTGCCCCGACCTGGGAAGACCCACGGGAAGTGGGTTTGGGTCTGGCGGGACACTCGCACGGAGTTCCCTCTGGCGTCGGCTGGTTGCTACTCTCAGAGCTCTGTCTGGGTCATACGGTGGTCCTTTTGTCGTGCTAGTTGTGCTGGTGCTGAGGGTCTCTGAAGGATCCCGGGAGATGACGCGGTTGGGAAGAAGGGCCGCGCCGCCTCATGGGCTCTCTCATTTCCCTCGATGCCCTGGTGACCAGGGATCCAATGAAGTGTTGCAGTAACCCCGCGGACCTCCGCACGCCTGAAGGCCTGCTTGACTAGAAGAAATTCTGATGAGGCTGTATGGCGACACTTGCAAGCATGCAGCGCATATTGGGAGTCTGTGTATATATCGATGTGTTTTGCATGCGTGTTGCTTGAGACCTGGTCTATTGCCCAGCCTATCACCCGGAGTTCAAGTTCCGTTGGGTCGTCCACATCAGCAGTTATGAACGTAGAACGTGTCGCACAAGAACCGACTACGTGGTAGGCGACTGCTCCCTCACTGGTGCGTGGGTCGAAAGCTGCGTCAGTGTACACTTGTTCTTGGCTTGGTGGTGCATCTGCCAGACTCTACGCATGACGCGCAGCGAATGCTGCTGGACGGTGCGCATAAAGGTGAGAACGCGCGCTCTTCTCGCTGACAAAGAAAATTAATGTTTTAGGCCTGGAAAAAAAAGTCTGTGCCATCATGCCGTACTTCATTCCAAGTCAGATATGTAAGAACAATTCTACACGCGCACGCGCGCTATAACCCAGTCACAGTACAGCACGTTGCCCTCTAAATTATCTCGCTCACGATTATGTATAAAACTGCTTACAGTGCCAGTACTGTCATAGCCCTACTTACGAAAGCCTTAACGCCTCTAGAGGTCGAAGAAAGGAAACTGCGTCGCGTCGAGGGCATCGTGTCCAGAATGAACGACGGGTCGCACCCAGCCAAACCCAACGCTTCACAGCGGCGGTCAAGTCGTCGGAGAGTCGTCACCCAGATGTGCCTTCATCTCTATACAGTGTTTCCCAACTATCATGCACCGAGATTTATGCAAATTTCACGTAGCTGGACAGAACCAAGGCAATGTTGTTTGCCGTCGCTTGGAGATAATCAGATTACTTTCCTTTCTTTCTTTCTTTCTTTCTTTCTTTCTTTCTTTCTCTCTTTCTTTCTTTCTTTATTTATTTATTTATTTATTTATTTATTTATTTATTAATTCTTACTTCCTTTCTTTCTTTCTTTCTTCCTTCCTTCCTTCTTTTTCCCTGGCTCATACGCGCATATATCTGGATCATACGGGCATATCCAACGCAAGCATGCGCCACACGTGATTATTATCGTTAATCATGACATAACTGACGAGCACGTGATGTTATTGATGTAATGACCTATCAGTCGTGTTAGTCATCCCTTTTGACACCTGTGCTAAGGCACAACTGGCGGGAAACCGCCATGCACATGAGGCCACACCACCAAGCACATGGAGCCGAAACGCTGATGATGATAGTTTTTCTACATGCGGACACGATACTGTGTAACCTAACCCTTAACAGCTTCGCTGTAAAATAACCTGATTATCTCCAAGCGACGGCAAACAACATTACCGTGGTTCTGTCCAGCTACGTTGTATTTGCATAAATCTTGGTGCATGATTGTTGGGACACCCTGTATATAGATGATGGCACATCTGGGTGACGATTCTCTGACCACTTGACCGCCACTGTGATTCGGGACTTCTAGGCACTAGTACATGGTCTGCATATTTATCTTTAAGACAGTCAATCAATCAAATCAATCAAATTTTTATTATTTCACAAAAATCTCTTACAGATAGAGGTATACAGAAGGAGGTCCCATAGTGAAAACTGAATTGGGACGTCCTGTTCATGGTTAACATAAAAGTTACAATGGCAAGAACGGTAGCTGAGTGAGTACAATTGCAAAAATGATAAATAATGATACAGATATAAGTAAATAACGATATTAATAGACAACAGTGTATCGGCAGGAAGTAATATAGTGAAACTAGGTAAAACTAACATAGAAGTGGAGGAAGAAGAAAAGGAGAAAAAAGAAAAATTAAAGAAACAACTTAAGCAACATGTTGACGTACATAAGAACGGCAGGTCTAAAACGAAATCGGGTTATACACTACACTATGTCACATACAGATCACATAACAATTTTTTTTTATTTCATGGCAAAATCTACGGGCTTTCTGGAGTTTTATGACCAATGGTAATGTATTTCATGATGATATGGCTGCAAAGTGAACGGTCTTTTTGCTATAATTAGTACGTACTTTGGGCAGAATGAAGTCATTATGCAGCGCGAAACGTGTTGGGTTATTGTTCGTTAGAGATGACATAGGAAATAGCGACAATGTGATCTTGTCATTTATTTGTTTGGAAAGAAAAGTGGCAAGGTTGAACTTGACAAGGGCGACAGCGTCAAGAATGTTATTTTCTTGTAGCAACTGTTTAGCATTGGTGGTGTGTGGACTCGACGTGATTACTCTAATAGCCTGGTTCTGGATAATTTGTAACGGTTTTAGGTGAGTAGTGTACGTGTTACCCCAGGAGGTTATGCAGTAATTAATGTGAGAGTGTACAAACGCGAAATAGAGTGCGAGCAACACAGGTCGTAAAGAACAGATGTGACCTAATGAGAATTCGTATTCCATATGATAACCTTTTTTATATGAGTTATATGGCGCTGAAATTTTAGGTTACAGTCCATAATAATACCTAAGTATGTGCATTCTTTACTTGCTGATAATAAATGGTTACCAATGGAAATGGGCGGAATGCATAGTGGCGATTTATTTTCGGATGAGAAGAGAAGAAATTTAGTTTTAGTGGGATTTATGGTAAGTCTATTCATTTTGCACCATCCTAACAAATTAATAAGATCAGTATTAAGCCTGGTTACTACCGTTGACAAACACTTATCAGAATTAATCATTATTGTGTCATCGGCATATAGTATACACTTAGAAGATGTGAGGCAGTTAGGTAGATCATTAATATACTGTAAAAAGAGTAACGCGCCCAAAATGGATCCTTGTGGTACACCACTATGCATTCCGCCCATTTCCATTGGTAACCATTTGTTATCAGCAAGTAGAGAATGCACATACTTAGGTGGTATTATGGACTGTAACCTAAATTAGTCATTTTTGGTTTAGAATAAGCATCGGCAATACTAACAACCTGATATCTGTCTCGTGAGTAGTTGCGAAATAGTAGTAATGGAGGACCTGTTATACCTATTGAATCTAGTTTAACATTCAGAATCTCGTGGTCAATGCTATCAAATGCCTTTGAAAAGTCTACAAATACAGATCCTGCAAATTTACCGTCCTCAATGGTTTTCTTTAGTTGGTCAATAAGAGATACAAGCGCTAGGTCAGTAGAGTAACCGGATTGAAATCCAAATTGGTCAGGTGAAAGAATATTAAATTTGTTTAAGTATTTTATCAATCGCCTTTCGATTATTTTCTCGGTGACCTTGCTAAAGCATGGTAAAACACAGATAGGCCTATAGTTAGATGGTAATGATCGATCACCTTTGTTAAAAACCGGAGTAACCCTACCACGTTTAAGCTCGCGAGGAAAAGTGCCTGTTTTAAACATGAGGTTAATAATTTCAGACAAGTCATGCGATGGTGGTTAATTATCAGCACATCAAAGTGGAGTTAGTAAGGAAGGAATGCTAATCGCATTAATAGAAAATTTTCGAATATAATACGAATCCAGTAGCAAAGGCTATTCAAATCGTATTTGAAGCAGCGTATATTCACAGGATCTTCGCAGACTCGTGTTAGCCTCCCACACCTTCTGGGAGGTCCTGTTAATGCGACTTTCGCTTAAGAGCAAACAGCGCGAGAACACGTCGCTATCGGTAGGGAGCTCCTTGTTTCGTCATAGTTCACGGATACTGGGGATTGTTTGATGTACCCGCTTTAGTTGTTCAAACAGTGTGAGTGCACTTGATGGAGTTCCCGTGTGAGCCATTTTCTGTGAGATAGCAACGGCATATTCCGTGTGCTTCGTTCATTCCCGTATGTTTCATTTATTCTGAAAAAACCTCCCCAGCATGATTAGGACTCACGTTAGGTTTCGGCGCTATACAGCTTCCAGTGCAAATGCTCGCAAACTGTAAAACAATGGTGAGAAAAGAAAGAAACCGAATATTTCTATTTTTGTTTGGAGAAAATTTACTCGAATGCGCAGCAAACGCACCACTTGGCCATCGCACCAGGTGAAAACAAGACGCCGGTGTGCTGGCTCTTTGAAGAACATGCTGCAGAAGCTCTTTATAATCAATAATTATAATATATAAATTCACTATAGCAATATTCACCACAGAAGAGCCACCATAGTCACAGCTTCGCTGGCTCCCATCTTAACAATAGTGGAAGGGCTCTGATTTTTTTTTTTTTGCATTCCGCCAAATTACATAATTACTTCTAATTAATTACCTTTTCAAATACTATAATTAGATGAAAAGTGTCAATTAGAAAGGTGTACAGCAGCACGAAAAACTCCCGATACAGCTTTCTGTTGCTCAATACGTGCGACCTACAAGTGTTTTTTCCGAGCGTGAAAGAAGCCCGCGAATACAAGCAAAATTGCCGCGCGACTGGCCGCTCGATCGAGGCATTTTGCGTGTATTCGCGGGCGTCTGTCACGCTCCGAAATTCAATTTCATGTCGCACGTATTGAGCAACAGAAAGCTGTATGGGGAGTTTCTTATGTTGCTCTAGACTTTTCTCATTGACACTTTTCACCTAATTATAATATTTGAGAAGTTGATAAATAATTAAAACTAGTTATGCAATTAGACGGAATGCAAAAAAAAAATGATTTGAGTATCTCCAAGCGACGGCAAACAACATTACCTTGGTTGTGTCCAGCTACGTGACATTCGCATATATATTTAAATCTTGGTGCATAATAGTTGGGACACCCTGTAGGTATATACTCGTATATATACAGTACGACAGAAATACGCTGCGCTAGCGCTGAAAGAAAGCGGCGTTTGCGCAAAGCGTTATGCATAACCTAATGGGTGCGGCCCACAGCAATAAACCCTAAAACAATAAGGTCCAGAGCAGCCATCAAAAGAACGTATCGCCAGAAGCGGTGGGTTAATGCGTTGTTCGCACAGTGGCACGATCGTTACAAGGACCAACACACATCATTTTAAGAGAGGAACACTAAAGCAAACCTGCATGAATTGGCAGACCGCTGCCAGTTTCGCGCAAATCTCTCCTCTTCACTTTTGCCGTCAGTTATTGTGCGTCATTTAGCACCCATAGACCGGCCTCGAAAAAGAAAGCACTGGGTTGTTCTCTCTCAGCGCTGACCTTGGGGAGAAGCTGCCTCGGTAACGGCACGTGCGGAGCAAAATATAAATCATACTGGCCCAACGTCGACCCCCGCGGTGACGAATCCGGCCGAAAGTCGCCCACGCCAGGGAAGGAGGCCGCTGCGAAGGCCGATGTCAGCAAACGCTTGTTTGTGTAGAGGCGCGCGTCTAAGGTCACGTGGCTGTGAGTCACCAAGGCGGAAGCGAGTGGCATCAACAAGTCATCGCGCGGTTCGAAGCAGATATCAATCAATCTATAAAGAGAAAGCAATGTTTGAAAGCATACTTGAAAGAGATAAACAAAGAAAGTGAAAAATGTTAGAAAAGCAAAGATTTAAGGCGTTTGGGCATCTTGAGTGTATTCTCACACTCTGAAATTATGCAAATACGCGCTGCTGGGCTTGTTCATGTCTTAAGCCTCACGGTAGCCTAAAAACAAATACTAAATCAGTATAGACTACTAGAACAATCTTTCCGAGTAATATTTCATTAATTTCGCGGTGTCACACTCAAAGAAAAATAGACAGGGTGTTTGATCGAACACTTTCAAGATTTATTTAAGGTTGCCTGTCTATATATATATATATATATATATATATATATATATAGAGAGAGAGAGAGAGAGAGAGAGAGAGTGTGTGTGTGTTTCAGCGAACACTTTCAAAATTTATTTAAGGTTGCCTGTGGCAGATAGCCCAATTCAAGTTAATGAGGTGGTCTACTCGAAGAGGCGGACATTACTTGCACAAACAAATTGAAATGCATAATCGACTAATTAGCTCAAATTCACTAATTACGTTTTTAACTAATTACCTGATGGCTCATATTGCAATTTACAAATTGTAGCCGTCGAGTTCGCAAGGCGGATCCACTCAGAATTAATTCTCAGGATGACACCAGTTTCGAGATATTAATTCCCGAACCTTGCGGAGAAATGCATTAGAGTAATTCATGAATTGATCTGCGTAATTCTACAAGATGCCCACTAATTTCGAGTTGGCGAAAGAACTTGAGCTTCTACGTTCTGAAGTCGCAGAAATGCGTCAAAGTCTTAGTGTGTTTAATGAATTGTACGAATCTGTGAAAGCACGAAATGACAGCCTTCTCCAAGAAAACAAATCCTTGAGAGACGATAATAAGTCTTTGATTGAGAGTAACAAAAGCCTTTCACAGATTCATATATATACAGGGTGTCCCAGCTATCACGCAGTACGATTAAGAAAAGAGGAACGGTGTTACGCGAAGCAAACCTAGTGCGTATTGTTTCCAGTACAGTGGAGTAGACGCCAGTAATTTTTTCGTTACTGAGACTTAATTAGGTTATTGTAATTAATTATCTAACTCGAGAAGTACTGTCCTAATTATCAAAGTGTGAATGAGAAAGTTGTAGAGCAACATGAAAAACTCCTGATACAACTTTCTGTTGCTCAATACGAGCTACATAAAAGCGTTTTCGAGCGTCAAAGAAGCCCGCGAATACACGCAAAGTGCCTCGAGCGGTCATGGTTATCGAACAAGGTGTTCACCAGGGATCAATTTTGAGACCATTATTATTCATAGTGTATAATATTGATATAACAAATATTCCTGACTCACCCGATCTGGTCATGTACCCTGATGACACCAATGCATTTTTCAGTGACTGTTATCTAACTAAATTAAAAGTAAGGGTGAATGATTATTTACAGAAGTTGGGGAATAGGTTGATGGTAAATAAGCTAAACATCAATATTACTAAAACTACATAATATTCAGGCCGATCAATACCACTGAACAATGTAGCGTAATTATTAAATATAAAATAATGTCATAAAACGAGTTACCAATCAAGTTTCTAGGTGTTTGTTTTAATGAAAACCTCTCATGGAATGTACACGTTATTAATTTAGTAAAAGATTTGAATAAAATTATAGGACGTCTGTATAAAGTTGCTAATACCCAAATGGCTCAACATTTCTATGTACTATGCTCTTTTTTTATTCCAAAATATCATATTGTATTCTTGTGTGGGGAACCACTTCATCTGGAAATTTAAATAGATTGCTTGTTCTTCAAAAAAAAAAAAAAAGAAACAAAGCCGTCCCTTAGAGCCATTGAAGGTTATTATGGCAGACCACGGGATTGGTCTACAGAACCCTTATTCAGGAAATATACTATTCTACCCGCGCATCCCAAATGTATTACTATCGTGTACTGCAATAGGTTCACCAAAAAACAAAAAAAAAACTTTATGCCACTCTTTCAGACAGGCCTGCCGTAACGTACCATTTCAGAACAGGTAGAAAATTAGTGCCTATTACTCGAACTAATTACGGGAAACAGAAATTAACCTTTCAGGCGCCATTTGTTATCAATAAAACCTCACTAGATGTGAAATTCTCAAAATCAGCAAACGTTGATAAAAGAATATAAAACAATATTTGAGTGAATATCCAATATAGTTGTACTCGCTGTGGGATTATCTGTAGGACACGTTTTTGATTTGTGATCATTTATATGTATAAATATTAATCTATTGTATTGATGCATCATCATAGGTGTTTTATATGCACAAACCATAGCATTTCTGTTATTTTATATCAAGTCATGTAACTGATCTACACATGTATTTTGTTGCCGCAAATGACTGGATGTGTGTACTGCTGGCTGTAACAGGGAGCCAAGGCCCCCGTCAGGCCTACTGCCTTTTGCCTTGGCTTCCCCTTTCGTTTGAAAGAAATATACAATAAAATCAAAATCAAGATCAAATATATATATATATATATATATATATATATATATATATATATATATATATATATTGTCCCGGAACCCCACCGTTGGTACGTCAGTGGGTAGTCACGAATTTCGAAGTTTTTTTTTTCGTATTTTTGTTGTTGTGGATCAATAAACGTTTTTAAAGCTTGCTAAGTTCTGTCTTTCGCTCTTTTGGAGTATCTTTGCCGTGTAAAAAATTAGCTAGACTCGAGCAGGCGCCGTCGACATTTATGACGTCACGGCTAGCTGGTGCGGGAAACTTCAACACAACATCGCCTCCCGTCTTTCATTTTTGCGTCCTTTCCGCCTTGCAAGCCTCCAAGTCTCTTCTTACGATAGGAAGGGCTTTCTTGATATTGGAGAGAGAGAGAGAGAGAAAGCAATGAGAGGAAAAGCAGGGACGTCAATCAGACGAGCGTTTCGTTTGACACGCTACACTGGGGTGAGGGTAAGAGGGAATAGAGAGAGAAAAAGAGGACGAGAGTGAACACTGAATGCACGTGGGAGGATGCAAAGGAACACTATAAGTGGTTTCTCAGACCGGAGCACTTCAAATACTGCACTAGTGGACAAATCGAATTTTGTGCCAGTGACAGATGTGGCCACGGTCGGAATGTCTTTGACTTAGAGAACAGTGTCGAGTCCATTCGGTTTAAAGAGTTGCGGAGGGAAAAGCGGTGGATTTAGCAGCGAGGACAGATACACAATAGGTACTCGATGATTTCCTCGAACCTGCAGTAGTCGCACGTCAGGCTATCGGCTATTCCCATACGATAGAAGTGAGCGTTCGTAAATGCCACTACCAGCCACAAACAGCACAGCAGCGCAGCAGCGCAGCAGCAAGGCTTCCAGCTGACGCAGTCGGCAATTGAAGACGCTTGGAGGACTCCAGAATACTTGTGTCTTTTTTCGTGCAAGCAGAAAAAGTTCGCTGGCAGCGTCCATCCTCGCCAAAGGTATTAGACGCATCTGAATGTCCTTGTGGACAGACTGAGCAGCCGTGTCAGCAAAGTCGTTGCCGACGATGCCACAATGAGCAGGAATCCATTGAAGGATTATGTTGTGCCCTTTTTGCAGAACATGATGGTGTATTTCCCTAATGTCGGATATCATCTACTCGTATGTTCCTTCATGTAAGGTAGATTTGAGGCTGTGAAGAGCTGCTTTAGAGTCACAAAATACGACCCATTACTGTGCCGGCTCATTGCTGACGTAGTTCTTAGGGGCACGGAAAGCTGCAGGTTCTGCCGCAGTAGATATAGTCATGTGTGACACTTTAAATTCAACTGGGATCTGCTTCGCTGGAACGACGAAAGCAACAGCTGTGCTGACAGGCGAGGTCAAACCGTCGGTATATAGCACGTGGGCATGATATGTCTGGTGCAGTAACAGCAGCGGCAGTTTCTTGAAAGCCAGGCATGGTGATTTCCCTTTTTTGTAACTCCGGAGGCTGTCACAGGCACCACAGGCTGTCGCAGGCTATCATGAAGGCTTTGCCGCAGGTGTATAAGCTGACGGTATACACTACTGATGAGCGCTAATCACTCAGGCGAAGGTCGCTGGAGGTCTCTCGGCCGGTAGGGAAGCTAAGTGATGATCGGGGATCCTTGACAAATGGCGAATGTGCGCTCTGAGAGAGTCGACATCTACCTGTGTCTGGATCATATTGTCGTCTCTCGCGATGGCAACTGTTATTGATGTTTAGGTCCACCGAGGCAGTCCTAAACACGAGCGTACGGCTTGACCTTCTATGCACTCCAGAGCGCAAATGCAGATCTTGCGTATATTTGACAATACTGGTAGACGGTGTCGTAGGACTCCCAGGACCAGTAATCTGTACAGCTGCAGCGTATAATGCACTGGTGTACCCTAAGATTTCCTGCGGAGAAATTGAGCCCCTGAGCAATGGCAAATAACTTCTTCAGATACGCGCAGTGGGGACTCCACGATGAGGTTGTAGTCAATAATGACACTCAGAAAGCATGCGTCTTAATATAGCACACAGGTTGACTGTTGATTGAAATGGATACAATGACATTTGTTGAAGAGCGTGTATGATGACACATACATGCTTTTCCACGCTCTCCCATCCCCTTTCTACCTCTACCTCCTGACCGGCCATACTTCACACACATACGAGGTCTGTTAGAAAAGTATCCGACCTTATTATTATTTTTTGCGAAAACCTGATGGATATGAAACAAGCGCGCATTACATCAGCCGACCTTGAACCTTCGTGAACATGCGCGAATTTTTTCCCGCCTGCCGATAGCATCAGTCGCTGGGACGCAGCGTTTGAGTGAGGTAGTGCGCAGTGCTCTCGTCGTTTTTTTTTTTTTTAATATTATTATTGCTAGGAAATGATGGAGCGACTGGAGCAGCGCTACTCCATCAATTTTTTACCAGAAACTGGGCGACAGCCAAGTGGAAACCATTCGGAAGATTCAGAGGGCTTTCGGTGACGATGTTATGAGCAGCACACAGATTAAGGAGTGGTACAACCGGTTTAAAGACGGCCGCACAACGATGGAGAGCGAGCCATGCTCCGGTCGGCCGTCAACATGCCAAAATGACCAGGCCATTGCCGAGAGAGAGAGAAACGAAGAGGGAAAGGCGGTGAGGTTAACCAAGGACATGCCCGGTTGGCTACCCAACACTTGGGGAGGGGGAAAGGGGAAGAATAGATAAGGAGAGAAAAGAAAAAAAAATAGAATCAGTTATTCGCAGAGACAGTCACAGAAGCATCTCCGTTGTCACAAGCGTTCGTACAATCTAGTACTCTTCACGAACTGCAGAAGGGCTTTTGTGGCCTTTTGCATGCAAGAATGCATCGGCCATGGCCCAAGAATATTTTCTTCCGAGAGCGTTCTGTTATCTAACAGGTTGAGTTTAGCTTGGAGAATACGTCGTTTAGTGTCAAAAGATGGACAGTGACACAGAGGGTGCTCGAGAGTCTCGTCGCACCCGCACAAATTGCACGCCGCACTGTTGGTCATCCCTATTAGGGACGAATAGGCGTTGGTAAATGCGACACCCAACCACGTGCGACAAAGTGAACGCTGTGGTGATGCGGGACCGTCGTGTGACCATCCGAGAAATTGCGGAAGAGGTGGGCATCAGCACTTTTTCTGCGCATTCCTTTATGACCTAAGACTTGACCATGAAGATAGTTGCGGCGAAATTTGTGCCGAAGCTGCTCGCGGTGGAGCAAAAGCAACTTCTTGTTGAAGTCTGACATGACATGCTGGATTCCACAAACATTGACCCCGACTTCATGAACACCATAATCACTGGTGACGAATCTTGGGTGTATACGGGTACGACCCAGAAACCAAATCCCAGTCGTCACAGTGGAAGCATTCCAAGTCACCAAGACCAAAGAAGGCCCGCCAAGTGCGCAGCATCGTCAAAGTGACGCTGACTGCTTTCTTTGACTCCCGCGGTGTGGTACACCACCAGTACGCACCTCAAAACAATCACCAAAGAGTACTACAGGGATGTCCTCCGTCGCCTATACGTGATGCTCTGCGGCGCAAGAGACCGGAGCTGTGGTCAACAGGAAATTGGCGCATCCATCACGACAATGCTCCTGCACATTCCTCGCGCTTGATTCATACTTTTTTGGCGAAAAACCAGACTCCTGTAGTTCAACAGGCTCCTTACTCTCCTGATATGGCCCCCTGCTACTTCTGGCTGTTTCCCAACATCAAGAGGCCGTTGAAAGGAGCGGGATTTCAGAGAAGAGAGGACATTATGGCTGCAACGACCACTGAGCTAAACTCCATTCCGAAAGAGGCCTTCTCGGATCCTGGCAGCACCGCTGGGAGAAGTGTGTGGATTCCTAAGGAAACTACTTTGAGGGTGATTAGGTTTCTAACGCTCCAGCTATGCCAGTTTTTTTTTTTTTTTCGGCGAAAGGTCGGATACTTTTCTAACAGCCCTTGTACACTTTTTAAAGCGAAGCTTTCTGTGCCTCTTATCCCGACTTTCCGGGCGCTGCTATGGTCTTGCTCGCACCCGCCGCTGAGTTTATTGCAACACCCCCAGACGGCGCTCATCCTCCGCACTTTCCTAAAGCCTTCCCGGCTGGCGCCGCTGTGGCGGTGTTTCAGTGTTTGTGCGTATGGAACATGCTGTGCGTGCGTTCCTATGCGGCAAAAATACGTGTGATGGGCTGTGGAGGTCGCGTGCTGGGCTGTGTTAGTGTAAACATTACAATCGTGCATAGCCTGAAAAGAGCGCTTGGAGCTGGTGTTTCGGCCGGCAGCCGTGGTGGTGAAGCACGCTGCGCTGCCTCGTCTGTACGTTAAACGTCCGAACACTCCTCTCCAGCAGCCGAAGGCACAAGAGCAGTCCCCTTGATGAATAGCCGTTATTAGAGTACGTGGCACACGGAACAGCCGACAAAATCTCGAGACTCAGACAAGCGTTTATTAGCGTCCACCTCTGCCCAGAACGTCCAAGATGGCAGCTAGTCCCTTCGAACGCGCTCACGCGCTCCCTGGCCCGATGCTCGTCCTCTTCTTTCTTGTAAGAAGAACGCGGGAAATTCAACACCGTTGTTGAGGAAATGTTCTTCTGTACACTTGTGCCACGATGCGATGTGCCATGCGAGGCAATGATAATGCTGAGCCCTCACAGAGATTATGAAAATTGACGTACAACACCACCTCAAGCATCATGTCTTCCTGTGTGTTCTGTGGACTACACAGACAAACAGCAGTGGTGCACGCAAGGTAACGTTTAACACTAACCCACCACTCTCGTATTGCACTAAATGCTGAACAAATTACACATTCGCCACCAACATCACCACTAATTATCGTCAATCAAAGCAAACAGCATACAAAGATTCGCTTACATTGATTCCCGCAGTGCGCGGTATCCCTATACCTTATTTTTTTTTCACTTTGACAACCTTAATGCTGACGCATTAAAATTGGCAGCTTGCTGCGCAAATACCTATTTCGCATGACCATGCCTGACCGCGGTCCCTGTAGCTAATACCAATACAGCGAGGCTGCCACGCAGCCCACATTAGGTCTGCATACTCCCGGAGGCTGACTCTAAATTAAATGTCACATTCGTGGGCTTATCTATCATGTCTGTCTTGTGTACCCTCTACTACACACTCACTTCACAACCTGAGCGTGGTCTCACAGCGGTGCGCCACAATTCACAGGGTCCCTTGTGTTATCCCTAAGACGACTTGAAGGCGTAAGCCCAAGTGCCGATGCATTAAAGACTGGTTAAAACACCTAGTCTAATTTGCTTAGTCATCCCTCTTACTCATCTTCCTAATTCGCTTACTCAAAAAAGACAATGACGACGGTGACCCGCACACCATCGAAATTGAAGAGTGAGCGTTTGCTTATATATAGGTAAGACATACAGGCTATGAGCCATTGATGATGATAGTTTTTGTACATTTCGTGTCGTCGACGCGTTTTCGCTCAACGATTATTAAGGTCGAGTGAACGATGAGACGTATAAAAAAAGTTGTCGCAGTCTCACCCGAAAGGCGAAGCATCAATTTCGATAGCAAATTTGTGGAGCAGCTATACGGAGTAAGGATAGTAGTTTTATCAGCTGTACAAACTTGGACATGCAGCAGCACCGGCAACACACAGAACTGTTGTCGACGCCGTCGGCGTTTTGCCCACGTTCGCACAAAACGCGCGCGGCGTTGGTGACTGTTGCCGGAGCCTCTGGGGGCGGCTCGGAGGTTTTCGACGAGATCAGAACGGGACACTCGTCGAGCAGCGTCGGAAGTCTTTACCACATTCTCGCCTCACAACGTTTTTGTATAAATAGGCATTTTGTGCCGCAGCTAAACGTCGCCTCCCTTCCCTCCCCACCCCCCTCCCCCCAAGGCCTTTCGCGTGTCTGAAGAAGGCGCGTTTGCTCTACATATATGGTGATTGTAAAGGACGAAAGGGACGCTTAATTCTGCAGCACGCGCGTTTGTTCTCCGCCGTGCGTTCACTCCCCGTGAAAGGGCGCGTCCCTCGCACCCTTTCACTCGCACATACAGCGTTCGGCGCGCGGCGACAGTTTCATCGCCTTTGACGTCATACGGAACCTCACGGCGACGGCGACGGCGACGGCAACGGCGACGTCGACGGCGACGGCAGAAATCTGCTTTGGAGTGTCCATATAATTGCTATCGCAATAAAAATGAATTATGGGGTTTTACGTGCTGGAACCACATCGATTTATGAGGCACGCCATAGTGTTGGGCTCCAGATTAATTTGGACCACCTGGGGTTCTTTAACGTGCGCCTAAATCTAAGTACACGGGTTTTTTCTGGATGTCGCCCCATCGAAGCGGCCGCCGTGGCCGGGATCCGATCCCGCGATGAGACATATAAGGCCTACCAGCCACAGCTGACAGGGATCTATTGGATCAATGCGTGTGCTCAATCCTGCGGTGGTCGACATCCGACCCATTAATGCCCCATGAAGCGACCACGCCTTTTTGCTTCTCGTCTCCGAGTTGTTCTACGCTTCACGTGGACGTCTAATGTGAGCAGCCTTCTAAGGCTGTAGTGATTTAAAAAAGGACTTACTTGGTTCTACCA
Source organism: Dermacentor silvarum (assembly GCF_013339745.2). Classification (NCBI taxonomy): domain Eukaryota; kingdom Metazoa; phylum Arthropoda; class Arachnida; order Ixodida; family Ixodidae; genus Dermacentor; species Dermacentor silvarum. Next base: position 46,037,196 of record NC_051157.2, on the reverse strand, counting down.
GTACAAGCGCTCGATTTCACCTGACCTATGCAATGAGCTATGCACGTCTTATCACTGATTCACATGCCACATAAATGTCGCACCACCAGTAACCTAAGAATGCATACGCGTCGAAACGTCGCATTTTAACTGAACGCGTACTTTAAGCTGCCAGCCCAAATTAAAATGTGCGCTAAATTTGTGTACATCCCATCTAGAAAATTTAACAGAAGTCAGCTATTTAGTCGGAATAATTACGGATGTGATTTCTCTATGGATAAGAATTCTCTATACAAACACAAGCCGCCGACACACGCGCTGAATTACAGACAAAGTGGTGATTTGTGCGACTTGGTCATACATTGCGAAATGGTTTTCGTGTGTCCTGTATACCCACTTTCTTTGTCCGCGTCGTCTATCGCAAAATCCATTTTGGTTCACAGACAAAAGCGTGAATGGTTAGCTTATTATAACCTGTGAAGAATCACGAATGCGAGGTGGGTGAACTCGTGTCTCGCGGAAGTCGAACGTCACTTGCAGCAGTTTGCCGCTATATACAACTCATTGCTCTGAGCGCGAGCTTTCACTGTATTAACGCGACAGCGTTGAGGGCCCCATGTCACATAAAATCTGGTGTCCGCGTCGGCGTGCGGCGTCCACGGCTGAGAAAATCATCCCGAACCACCCCGACCACGCAGGCCTTCCGCGTGGCGCTGAGTTTAGTGGACTAATTGAATTTGTCAAAGTAAAATCCGTAGAAAAATTGTAAAGTGCGACTTAACCAGAACCTACAGACATGATAGCGTCGGATTGAAATTTGAATGTGCGAGAAAACATAAACACACACCCCTTTTCCAGCATTTCTACCATAAAACAGCGGCGCGCCCGGGTATATTTCTTGCAAGCACACCACCCAGATGGCGCTCGCCTCCTCCGCTAGTTAAACTGAGATTTAAATCCGCTTTGGACACGCGCGCGCCTCGAGGCAACAGCATACAATTAATAAAGTAATAAAAAAGGTCCTAGGCTCTTCTTATTTTGATATGACGGCTTATATTGCCCCTGTAGAACCCTCTTCCATCAATGCATTAGTGTTTACAAGTGAAGCCAGCTTTAGGGCTCGGTGTAAGCTTGGTTTTTGTAAGCTGGCTTTCCCACGTTCTGTGTTGCAGTGACGCCGACATACAGGGTGCTTTTTTTTTTTTTAGCTGCACCAATTTTTTTAAATTAGAAAAATGTACATCTTGGTCACCTTATGCTACCATTCGAGTGTACGGATCGGAGGCCTCTAGATACAGAGCAATTTCCTCACCTACGTGCGTAATTAGCGAAGTTACGCTAATTAACTTTCTAATTATCAACAATAGGTGGCTACAGCAAATGAGTACTTTGGGGCCCGTGCTCGACACTACCTAGCCCAACAATCAAATTTTGAATAGCGGAGCTCATGTGGGAGCTACGCGAACAATTAGTTCCCTTGGCAGGCAGCTTGAAACTGAAACTGGCCGCAAAAAGAGCGTCTCTGTCGTCGATGTCACCGCCCCCCTGCCTTTCGTCACGTCTCCGACGTCACCGCAAGTCCGGCCCAACGAGCAGCTTGCGTTATCTCCTTGCTGTCTGCGGCATTGACCTAACGCTTCAATGCCGGCGGGCCGCCAAATTTACTTCGTCATTCCGTCGGGCGCCACGTTGCGCTGTAGCGGCAACACCGCTCCTTGGGCTTTTAGATACTACAGGCACGGCGTCATATCAGTTTGTAGCGTCGACTGCGCAACGCCGCAGATAGCGAGGAGATAACGCAAGCTGCTCGCGGGCCGTACAGGCGCTTACCTCGGAGACGTGACGAAAGGCAGGGGGGCGGCGACATCGACGAAACAGACGCTCTTTTTGCGGCCAGTTTCGGTTTCAAGGAGCCTGCCAAGGCGAACTAATTGGTCGCGTAGCTTACACACGAACTCCGCTACTCAGAATTTGATCGTTGGGATAGGTAGTGTCGAGCACGGGCCCCAAAGTACTCATTTGCTGTAGCCACCTATTGTTGATAATTAGAAAGTTACTTAGCGTAACTTCGCTAATTACGCACGTAGGTGAGGAAATTGCTCTGTATCTAGAGGCCTCCTGATCCGTACACTCGAATGGTAAGGTAAGCATAAGGTGACCACGATGAGTACTTTGGGGCCTATCCCAATGTTGGGATAGGCCCCAAAGTACTCATTTGCTGTAGTCACCTATTGTTGATAATTAGAAAGTTAATTAGCGTAACTTCGCTAATTACACACGTAAGTGTGGAAATTGCTCTGTATCTAGAGGCCGCCAATCGGTGCACTCGAATGGTAAACATAACGTGACCAAGGTATGTATTTCTCTCATTTTAAAAATTTGGCGCAGCTAAAAAAAAAAAACATCCTGTATAAAGAAAAAGTTGCAGTGGCTTAGCTCGGCTATGCCAGGATATACGTAGCGTTAGCAAAGGTTCAGCTGATTATTCTTAGCTTTCCTGGTTGTCTAGATTGTCAAGGATTAGCTTGATTGTCATGCTTACTGCTGCTCCAATGACACACACGCGGTATACGTATTATGTGGCACATGTATATAGCCTTCTTCTGTTCATTCCTCGTACGCTCAACCGCTAATTGCCAGGCAACTACTTCGGGATCCGATGAGTCAAGCTTCTCCGTTCTTCTGCGCTGTTGAGCAGCATTTGCGCTCTCCTTCTCCATGGATATACCACACTGGCAAACGCCAGTCAGAAGCGCAGAGGCTCCAGCGCAGTGTCAGACGGCGACTGCCCAGCGAGCGCGCGCCGGCGCCAGTGCGTCTACCACGGCTACGACGTCACTCCTCTGGAATGCGCAGACCGGCGGCGGTGAGTCGCGCGCGGCGGCGGCGGAGTGCGCGAGAGGTGCCGGCTCCGGTGGCTCCGGTGCGCAAGCCATGTGACATCACTGATCCTTGCGCATGCGCAGCACGGCTCTTGATGTGCCGCGCGAAACGGGCTTGGCTAGGCCAGTGTAGCTAACGCTACAAAATGCAATACGAACGAGCCCCTATAACGCTATCGCGTTCCACTCTTAAAGGCGAAGCATAAGTGTCCTCCAATTTTTTTTCGGAGTCGAGACTCCGGCGACGGACGTTGTGCGCACGTTGTTCCCTCCGCGCGGAGCGTTTAAGTTCCCCGCCTGGAACTTAAAAGAAACTATTACGTCCGCAAACGAATTCAGGGGAATAAGACGCTCGCGACTAATCCGCTCTAACACCATCCTGGAAAGCACGTATATTGATCGGAGTTTATAATAACTCTGCTCTCAACCAGTTACATACGTGCAGGTAAGTGTTACGTGAGCATGACAGCGCAAAAGTTAAAACCGTTTTTCACAGGCTGCAGGACCACGCCCTTCGAAGCGCCAACTGTTCGTGCACTGATTGCAGCGCTTGCTCTTACTTCGCAGTCTAATGGAGGATGAAGGAGTAAGAAGTCATGCTATCTGATGCATAAAACGGGGGCAAGTCCCCCGCATTACTTATAGCAGAGAAAACACTACGTTTATCTTGACAGAATGGCGCTAACCTTCTCGGCAGTTTTATTATATTTTTTTCTAGACCAAATCGGAAAGACTATCAAACAGCGCATTAAGGTTTGGCAGCAGAGCTGCCATATATAGCTTTTCCTGGGCAATGGGCTGAACTGAACGTTACGTGTCCCATTACCAGACGTTCCTTAGACGACGGTGGAAACTTGATGGCTGTAAACAGCCGACACACCCTTGAAAAGCAAGCATTCGAACTGTCGATAAGTGCGCCATTGCCTTCGCGTACAGCAATCTTGTGGGAAAGTGGGCCTTTTACGACGTCATTTACAGAAATCCCACCAAAGCTTTGCGTGTCAACGCCTTAAGTCGAGAGCGCTGTACGCGAAGATAAAAACACTTTAAAGAACGGCCACCGAAAATTTGCTTCGTATTTTCTGCAATGCGAGAAACGATGCCTTTCCAAACTGGTACTTAAACTAGAACGGCGTTAATACGTTACTTAGGTTAGTTTGGTTATTTTACATTGCGCTATAGCCGGCTAAAACGCGCCAGCGACTGCTCTCCACGGGGATGCGGGTCATTACAGGCTTCCTAGGGCTCCGCGTCCGTTCTAAAGCGAGGCTTAACTAGGTCAGCTTGGTGCAGGCTTTTCTTGTCCACGGGGTGCAGAACTTGTGGAATCTGTGCTGTGAAGAATTCGCTGCTGCTACAGCATGACGACGCGCTTTGGTGTGCAAGGGTAATGGTGAGATTTGAACATCGCGACGTAAGCACCTTGCCGGATTCCCACATAAGCGTAACGTTCTGTTTTGTTCGACTTTATCGCACTGCTTGTACGTGCGAAAACTTGCCGATCGGCTGCAGGGCAACGCCAGTGGAGATCTGAGTGAGGAGCCACGGGTGGCGCAGCTCCGTCAACCTTGTTTTCGCTTGCCCGACAGGCGACCCACATCGGAACTTGCCCCCATTGTGAACTCCAGCAATCTGTTCACCGTTGCAGTGCTATGGAGCGCCTAATCGCGCAGGCGCCTTCAGTGAACGACCATATCTGCGCGGCAAGGATTCTTGCAGGTCTTGGGAGTCTTCATTTCGCTGTGGTATGTCGGACGTCCCTGATTATTTCTCGGCATCACGAGACGGCTAAGTGTCAAAAAGTGTATGTCAATCTTTTACTGGGAACTCGACGTTCGTACTTTGGGCTAGCCGTGGGCTAGTGACACTGGTGCTTTGGAAGGTCTCGTTTCCGGCAAACTAATAATGTGGTGGTTCTTGTTGAAGTGCACTCCGTAAGTCATTATGTCTTCTTTTGGTGCAATGCACGTGATGTCTCTGCTGTCCGCCATCGTCGTTTAAAACGACCTCCTGTCGCGCACTCTTAATTCAAATGTTACTGCGGGCTGGCGCTCATGGTTATTGAGGAAGTTCTTGATCTGGGCCTTGTCCCCTGGTGCGTACATCAGTCCTGCTGTCTTCCCTGTCACGTTCGACGTCTTGCCTTGGGTGTAGTGCATCGAGATTGTGCGAGAGCTGCATTCCAAACATTACTTCCGATGTCGTTTTTTAATTAGTGGTTTGGGGTGTCGAGCTACTGCTCAAGCAAACCCATGACAGCAGACAAGGAAGTTAAGTGCCGCTTACCAGTTTGCATACAGCTCAGTAGTATGGGCCCGACGTTATGTGCTTGATTCTATTCAAGGTTGAAACATTTGCATTTCCGACAGAGTGCTTTCGGTTGCGAGTTCAATTCCCCGTCTCAGTGACCCCACTTTTCTGTGCACTGAATACGGCAACGTTCATACAGCGGTTGACCCAAGACAGCCTCGATAGATGCTTTGTCAGTAATCTGTTGATGCATGAATGCATACGTAAGCGAAAATACTACGCTCTGAGCCGCATACGCCTTTGCACTCTACGATTCGTGTAAACTGCCACCGGCTGTGCTCACATAAAGCTGAGCACCAAATTGTGTTTTGAATGAGGCTCTTCAGGAGCTCCGTGTCCCCAAACTTTATCAGCGTGGGGCACTGACCGGATGTTCTGCAGCGACAAGAGAAAGCACTCGGCCGTAATATCGGAGATGCCCCAACGGTGCAATTGTTGTGGTGAAAAATGGTGCGCGAATGTCGCAAATTTTTTTCTTCCGTCAAGAGTTCATCGAGCTCTTCCGAAAACTTTCTCTACGAGTAACGAAATCACTCCGCGAGTGCGTGTGTCAGCGTTGGTATCAAAGCACGCCGCTGGGTCGAAGTTCGTTTGACCTTCTGCGTCAACGTGCTGTCCGCGTAGACTAGAGGGAAGAGTAGACTGCTTGCTCAGCAAAGGGATTAGTTCCTTCAGACGGGGCAGACAATGTGGAAAGAAGGCGCGATGTTTTCAGTGGTTCACGATCATGGCCCTGTATAGGGTCAACCTCGGGAGCCTTGGCAAAGTGTCGGCAAAACTTGGGCTTGGAACAGCCGGCAGCCTGCCGCCCACAAACGACAGCGGGTTGTCGACCCGCTGCCGTATTATTGGCTGAGAGCTGACTGGTGAGGGTTAAACAATGCAGGCCTAATGCTTTTGCGAAGTCACGTCTGCGTTGTGAGTAAAAACAAAAATAAGTCATGATTCGGGCAACTGGTCTGATAAGACATTAATATTCTATTTCAATATTGATTTTAAGTGGAACATAAGGTTCCGTCAATTTAATTAAATGTTAGTGTTAACTTAACAGACTACCTGGGAGTTTGTCCCACGACATCACTCCTTTCTATCACCACCGGCTTCACAGGCATTCATGGTGGTACGCCAAAATCAACAGTTATTTAGATACCATATAGGTTGCAGGTCGTTGAAGCCCCGTACAGTTACGTGTATGAACCTGCGAAAGAAAACTGTTTCTGAACCATCGCTTTGCGCATGGCTGATTGCAAGTGTACGATACCGACATGAAAGCATATTTCTCATCTGCTCCTTGTATCTGGTAACTAGTGCGCTTTCGTCTTAATTCGAGCACAGCACCCATTCTCCGTATGCAGTGAGAAGCAGCCTATCAGACTCAGGCACACGCATCAACATCATAGTATGAAACAAGGCATGAAGACGTGTTCCGCACGAGTGGTAAATGTGGCAATTTTCTAGGCAATATTATACTATATATTTCCATCCTTACAACAGCTACCACATAGAGGGTATAGGCCCTAATATTTGGAGTGTTCATACTCTAATATACCTGCCAACCAGTTACCAGGGCAAAATAATTTGCCCAGAAAACGTCGAGCCAATTGAAGTCACGTAGCCATCAGCCAGAGCCCGAGCGAGATTACAGAGACTGTTTGCCAACTGGGACATAACGATATATTTACCTGCACGCTCATCAATACTCAGTTTTACTTATTTATACACCACAATCAATTTTTCACAATTGCAGGTTTGAGATTCGTGCCACATACGAGCCAGAGCCGACTGCTTGTCTCACCTTCCCGCATAGTACCTGGGCATATAAGAACGCCAGTGGGAAGCCATGAATAAATTATACTTTGCTAAAAAGTGACGTTAAAATTTCAGTGGTTTGAAGCTGGGGCAGTATTCTGGGACGATGACTTTCGGGTACACTTTGTCTTTCGCGAGATTTCACGTGACTATAACTCGCAGACAACTTTCTGTGGCAATGAAGGGAAAGCTGCGGAGGTAACGCACGCACAAGTAAGCGCATTCCTTGAAAAAAAAAAAAGTCTGATATGCTCATCCGTGTTGATGCTGCGGACGAGAAAACATTTACAACAGCAAAATACCCCTCTGAGCGTTGAATATGACCTATTTTTCTGCTTTTTGCTATCGCAATTGGGCAACTGCGAAACTGTCGCACGCAGAAGCTACGCAGTATCTATTTCAAGAAACCAAAAGTGCGTTAAAGATTTAACCACTTCCAGAATAATTGGCACAGTAACATGCAGAAGCTCGAGTCCTGTATCTTTCCCTTCAATTCCACAGCAATTTACAGGCTAGTATAACGCCGGACGCATTCTGGCACAATGCCAGAATGCATCCAGAACACAGAACATAGCGTTCTGGCGCAGTGCCAACTTTGCTTAGCGCCATCTCGAGAAAGTATCTCAAAGTGATCACCCGAGAACAGCGCCCCCTGGAGATAACGTCGAAATCAGTTGAGTAACGGAATTTCATTCTGCACATTGGGCCATTCATGGTCTTAGGTGAAACGAGCTATTCGCATACGCGCCAACAGCTGCAGCAAGTGAAACAAAACCTATGTACGTACATATTAAGGCAGCGATCGAAGGTACTGTGAGAATTGACCGCCCATATGCCCGAGTTCTTATACTCCTGTCCGCAACAGCATTCGTGCCTTGATCATGTTGTGTGTCCACTAACGATGCTCGGCGGACTTTTTCTGCGCGGCTCTGGCGAAAGCAGCTAGCTGCAAGACAGGCAGTGTCTCAGTGAGGGTGAAATAAAGAAGCAGTGGCAAGACCATCTGTTTCCTAGATCGTTTTCACGGCAACGAGCCACCGGCTCTTGTCATGGTAATTTAGCCAGCCCAAAGTAAGGCCGTTCCAAGTGCGGATACTTCGCAAGCCCGTTGTTGGTCGCCAGAAAGCAGCTGCAATAGCACGCGTTCTGGCAGTGATGCGGGAAAGCCCTAGTGAGAACAAATTATCACCGTTTTGGCGCTATTTATAAGCGCTGCCGTACCCGACTTCCTTGAACGACACATAGATAAGATTTATTCTCGTCGTCGTCATTGTACATTTGGCGACCATCACGTGAAAAGCTGCAGCAGTAGTACATTGGCTAAGACTTGTGCGGCTGAGCGCAAGGTTGAGGCTTCATTTCCCGCTTGCGGGGGTGACATTCCATAGGGAGCAGAAAGAAATCAAAAGTAGGTGCACATTAAATAATCTTACACGTTCGAACTGAAATGAAATCTAGCAGGTGAAGCTGTTATGTGCATTGTAGGTGAACTGACGTACCGTAGTTACGGTTGTAGTTGACAATGTACCTCTTTGTGCCTGTATAGTATATACCTAATATTATCCAACGTCAGCGCGCAAGTTGAAACCAGCAAGGGGCCTTGCTTTCACGGGTATAAGTTGGGAAATGTAAAACTTTGAATGAACGCCAAAAATACATTGAAGTAAATTGTACAAAATGAAGTTTACACACTTCATCATACCAGCAACATCAACGCGGTCCTATCCATCCTATCCACACCACTTCCTATCCAACCCTATCCAAACCTATCCACACCACTTGATTTCACTTAACCGCAAGTTTTACAGTGTTCACCCTTCTCATGCAGCACGGAGCTGGTTCTGCAAACTAAAATGGACGGCTCATTTGCCTAAACTATTTCTTAACTCTTTTCCTAGACCCAAGATGGAATGACGTACGAAGTGTGATGATGGCTATACTGTCGTATTCAGCGGAAGCCCGCCCATCGCTTTCAATCTCCTAATCTTACACGGGATTCGCCAGGTCGCTTTGACATTCAGGTATCATTAGTTCCAAAACGACTTTTATGTTCGGTGGGTGCCGCTGGTACGTGCCGCTCGTGCGGGAAAGATTGATGCCCAACAAATGGCAGAAAAGCCTGAACTTGAAGCCTTTCAGCGGCTTTAGTATTCTTAAGTCCGCAAGATCGTCAAGCTATCCGGAAACGAGACCATGCGCGTGACACTAACGTGGCGAATAGAAAATATAGACGCATTCCGCAAAAACGGCCGGGATGTATAGAAGTTCTCGTAAATGATTGGCTTAGGTGGCAGATTATAGTTTTATTTTGTACATGATCTATACTGCTTGATGCTGGAAAAAAATAGCACTAGACAATTTTCACTTGGTATGATCAGCCTGACAAACATTTTTACATCGAACGCGAATGATAGAAAAGTACAGACTTCGAATACTCAGTTAACTTCATTTTTTGTAAGATATAAAAAGAAACGCTTACACAGGAGAGCAGGCATACAACTTTGACCTATTTTCCTTTATTACACTCCCTGCTATTGGAAATCCATTCAAATAGGAAGCTAGTAAATGAACGAGAAGTTAAATGTAATCATGATTGCTAGTTGGCTTACAACGGGAGCTTGATGCGTCACGTAGGCCAATAAGCTTGGGCGCTTCTCCGTGGCAGACAGGCTGCAACAATTCGCGGTAATTCCGAATTTTCGGCCATAATTGAATATTCGAAGAAATGAGGTATCGCTTCCTGGAATTTTTTTTTCAGTTCAAGTTCGAAGTGTTTGATTTATATCTAATATGTGGATTATTCGCGCAGCGCAACTTTCCTCTAGTGCAATTCCCAACGACACCTGCATGCCTCCAGTTTAATTATTCGTTAACATCTACAGTACTACAAAACAAGGTTCCTTGAACTTAGTGGCGTAACATGCAGTGAAGGCATTCCAATTATTGTTACAAGTAATTAATGAATTGTATAATGTTCAAACCACTGTAGAATTAGCAGCCTGCGCTCTCATGAAGTAAATTACGCAATTAGTGCCTCCTAAAAGTATTCCTCAATCCTACCTCAATGCTCTTGCCCATTTTCCTTCGGTTCATTTGGTAAGCGCCCATCGACGACACAATAGTATCACAGTAAAATAAAAAAATGGGAAGTATGTGCGCATTGATGAGCATGTTAGTGAGTACAGCATGTTAGTGAGGTGCCCTGTGACAAAGACCATCCTCGAAAAGGTACTTGGGGAAGTGAAGTTAAGAAGTGGTCTACCTGAAGACTATGAAAGATGACTACTGGACAATACATTTTGTAAGTCTTTGTTGCAGCCTCTTCAATAAATGGACCTCGATGCTAAAATGTAGTCGACTAAAGTTGCACGTACGACTTATTGGTATAACATGACGGAGGCAAAAGGCGTAGCGCATCAGAAACAGGACACAAGAAGAAGAACACAGACAACACACATGTTTGGCGCTAACTGTTTGGCGCTAACAACAAGTTTTTATTGCGGGGTTTTAACACGCATTTTCATTCCTATATTACGCCGCGCGGCAACCCGAGCGAATAATAATAAAAGAATACAGTCACACCTGCACTTCACGAGTCCACTTTACGCGTATCACTTCAGTGTGAAATAACGCCGTTGCCATGAAAGGCACGAAGAGAACGCGGCAAACGATAAAGATGGGACTGCTTGGGCAGGAAACGTTGCAGGGTCACTCCTTTGGGGGCACGGAAGCTCATGCACATCTCATGGATCATCTAACGCATGTAACTGCAGCAATAGAAGTAAGTACGCATGTAAATGCCGCCGACTTGGAGATCACGACTGCTTCCACAGAGCAGATGATAATGGCTCCCATGGGCATGTCGATTTACGCGGAACGAACTCGCCAGGGAGGTGACGGCGGAACATTCACCAAGAGCTCCTGCTCTTGCTCGCTCGCCAGAACAGTGCTGGACTGCTCATATTTTTCTACGAACATCGCATTGCGGATACCAACACGAATTTTGATCATACAAAAGAAAATGAAGCGAAAGAAAGCACGTAAGCACACGCGTGTTTCATCTTTCAGGTTACTATAATATAAAATGCATATTAAACCCGATCCCTCTCAATGGTTCGGAGATCAGTGTCAGCGCGAATGTCTGCTCTGCTGCGAGGGTAAAAAAACTGGGATGGCCCAAGCAAAGTGAAGACTGATGTATATACGATGAGCTGTGAGTGTGCTCGAACTTTCGAGCCATCCAGACCCACTGTCACGGTTGTTAAGGAAAGTGACAAACGACAGTTGCAAAGTTAAAAGAATGCGAACAGTCAAGAAACAAAGGTTCCTGTAATCCAGAAGGCAGGGCAATTTTGCTAGAGCATATCAAGTCCTTTTTCATCCTCCAAACGACAGGAACCTATCAGAAAGAAACCGTGTGCACTCGAGTACTATAAAGGCGATTACCGAAAGTCACATTACCAGAGATAGCTTCCTTTAGAGTGTCACATAAAACGCAGACCACGAGTAAAAGCTACAGACGGGGCTGTTGATCCCAAACAATAAAGAGTTTCCCTTCATATAGGAAAGTTACTAACGAAAGGGGCTGACAAAGGAAAACAGCGATCTTGAACCCTTGAATCACTCGTGGTGTGGCAGTAGCACTTCCATGCAAATTGAAGTGAGCTTTGCCTGCATAATCTGAAAGAGGACGTCGCTATCCAGCATATCACCCGAGTACGCCTTTTGAGATTGTGCGTTGAGAGTAAATAAAAGGATATCTCTTGATTTTGAAGGCTGGAACCAAGCCCAGCTATATAAAGATAGTGTTAGCGCAATACAGAGTGAGAAGAGGGTCATCAAGTACGGTAACCTTACCAATGACGCGACTCTTAGCGAAGGGCTCAGTGCCATTGCCGGATGTTACTTCCTACGAAGTTTCACATGAAGCGCAGGCTACGAGCAAAAGCAGCATAATTCCTGATCCCAAACGACAGCGATGCTTCCTTCATATCGTCAAGATACTACTTAACTGATGCGCGAACGAGGAAAACGTTGATCTTGAACCGTGCACGAGGCGTCGAAGTAGCACTTCCATACAATTTGAAGTGAGTTCACCAGGGGCAGAGTTGTTCTGTTAGGCTTGATCCGCCTTAACGTCTCAGATCTACACATTGATGTTTAGAAGACCTGCTCAGGGTTAATAACTTTAAAGCTGTGTGAGTTTCAACGGCTTTCATCGCGTGTAGGCGTAGCAAGAAATGAGGCTGCTGATAGACTTGCTCGACAGGACTTAGAACTCAAGCCAACAAAAAAATAGCTCCGGGAGATCCCCAACGCATTCTAAGATAAGCCGTGGCCAGTCATTTTCACTCTTAACGGTCGCCACCTCATAAGCCCTGTGTGACAAAGGGGCTGAGCAGGCCAGAGGCCTCCTTGACGGGGTCAGCGCGTACTTCGGCATGGCTATACAACATTGGACTCGCTGTGTCTATGTGTGACTTGTAAAACTTAAGGTGATGTTCGGCACCATTAGTTGGAGTGCCCTGCACTTGTTACAGTGCGGAAAGTTTTGTTGCACCTACTGCCGCATCTAGACGTTCCGCATGCTAATGTGAACGACATGGTGTTTCTTCGTGCTCACGAGACATTAAGAGGGGGTTGTTCCGACTCCTGAAGTTATACATACGAAGCATTCCTTTGTCCACAGTCACAGTCAAAGTCAAACGCGAGGCCATCCAATGTCCGAGAATTTGTCGCCGATGCGCGCACTCAGCTCACTGGCCGCTATTGGTTCGGCCACTCCTAGCTTCACGCGCATGCGGGCGCTCTCCCACGCGCCCTTTCGCACTCCGCTACTGGCTAGGCGACTCCTCTCTTGGCTCCACTCGCCAGTACCGGTATTAAACAAGCATTTGTCTAACAGTATTTTTCGTCGCCAACACTACATTCAGTACATTCAGTTAACAGTAGCCTACTTTTCATCTGTAACAGTTTATTCGTCGTATTTTACATCTGACTCTGAGCTTAGTGATACTGTCAAATACCATCGCCATTGTAACCAGGCCTTTTGTGGTGCATCTATTGTAACACCGCATCTACCAGAGAATGTACTTTTTTGACCGGGGACCATAGAAGAAGTACGCGCAACATTGTCAGTGATGAACAGCAGACCTATGACCGGACCTGATGGTTTAAGGGCAGGATTTTACACTTTATTTGAAATACTCGGGGGTATCTAACAGATCTCGTTAAGTTGTTATTTTTTCAAGGTGTAACACTATCATCGTTTAATGAAGGCTGCATCGATCTTCTTCAAAACTTAATTTCCCAAACGGTCACCAGAATTCGCGGCGTCCAATAACACTCATAGAAAACGACGTGGCGTTGGGCTAGTGGGTGATCATCAGCAAAAAACATGTTGCCCGCAAAATGGGCACCACACAGAGGACACCATACTGTTGTGTTCGTTTTCTCTCTGTGGTGTCCACTTTGCGCGCAACATAATTACTTCTGAACACTGGTACATACGGACTATAAACTTGCAGGTACTGTTGTCATTAGACCTTTAAGTTTGTTTTCTCGAGGGCTCGATATATCTCTTGCCAAGCAGCTGCTTACTTCGTCGAACAATTTTTACTCTAGACATTTCAGGATAGCGGAAGCTATCCTGAAATTCCGAAGTGGAATCTTCGAATCAGTCGATCACTGTAAGACTTTATATCGTGTCGAACAGGACCACCTTTCTTCAGCTTCGCACTGCCTTGACCTTTCGATTGAATTCACTCATAAGATAGTTGTACTCGGCTTTTTTTTTTTTTTTTGGCGTAGCAGTTACCACATTTAGACGTCTCAGCAACACTAGTTCTGGGAATTAGTGAAAACATTCATTTGAGCTGAACAATACGCAACCCCTTCAGTATAAAGCAGAACCAGAAGTCACTGCTCTTGAGCCCAGTTTCGAGCTTTTGTCGTTCTAGCCACTCGCCGAGAAGCGCGACGTCACTCTAGAAACAGCTATGTTGCAGCATGACTAGGACGCATTTTTTGTAGCCAACAAGTTTCCTGGCGCGCGTTTCGGTTCCAGCCGTCGGTGCTGCCACGGGGGGAGAGCCGTCTTCCTCACACGCATTTTTCGTTCACTTATGTACCGCCAGGTGGCCGTAGCATTCACGCGTTCGCGCAAGAGGTCTGAATAAATAGTGCGAGTGAGGCACGCGGTGGCCCGTGATGAAGACGGACAATCCTAATCGGATTGCGTCCCACGCATAACATTGTCTGCCTAACTCCGCTTTTCCCTCTTCATCTCTATCAGAATATCAGCCGATTGCTCTCTGATCCACACTGCTCGCTTCGTCTTTTGATGTTACACCTAATCCTCCCGTCTCTCATAGCGCGCTTCTCAGTATCTTCTCGAGTTCCTTTGTTATCCTCCAAGTTCCTGCTCCATAGGTTACTGCTGCTAGACTAAGATTATTTATACTTTTCTTCTCAAGCATAACGGTTAGTTGTAACGTCGCTGAAACCAACGTTTCGGCAAGGGTAGTTGTAGGATATTTCTCAAGCATACCCTTAGGTATCGCCGATTCCGCTCCTCATGCAGTCATCAGTTCTAGCCCCCGTATTCATAAATGCATCCTAACTTGAAGCCCACGCTTGACTTGATCTCAATGACGCCTGACGTGAACGTGCCCAAGACGCTCGTTGCGTTTCCTGTGGTGCGTTGACGACAGGCGTCATTTAAATCAAGCCTATCATGGGCTTCAAGTTAAAATGCCTTTCTGAATACGGCGGTAAGTCACTTCCGACGTTGTTCTGACGAAGACAGGTTCTCCTTCTCGGAACGTTGGCTCCAGCGACACTCCTTGTTCGACAACCGTCATTCACTTCAACTCTCGATTTTCCTGTGAATTCCTGTATTGTTTAGATAACGGAAATCCATCGTTCATGACTTAACATTACTTTCACTATACGCGCCAACCTATTATTATTTCTGCGAATATTCGTTTCGCGTGATCAGGATTCCCTATGACAACTTGACAAAGATAAACGCGCTCCTTCGCAGTTTCAAGAGGGACGACTACGAATCACAAGCCAAGCTGTTCAACAGTACTTTCCTTGACGTAATAGTTCAGCGGAAACCCGCTAGGTGGAGAGAAGTTTTTAAAGGAAAAATGAGACATCCACCCAAATATTGGGTGGATGTCTCATTTTGGATGTCTCATGAGACATCCACCCAAAGAAATTATTTTCTTTCGAGGAACCCGTATGGTTTTCCTTTGTAGCAATTGCTACATTTTGGTGGATGTCTCATTTTCCCTTTAAGTACTTTCCTTTGTGGTATGTTATTCCTCCAACATGCACATAGACATGGTCGATTGCGGTGCTTGTCTTGCATCCAGGAATATTCTCTCTCTCTCTGACCCTGTGGATACTTCCACTTAAATATTGGTCAACCTAACATCTTGGATATTCCTTGCGAGTTTCTTGCAGTGAATGTCATTGGAGAGATTGTGCCTCGGTTCCTGGCAACCTTACTGATCGGTATTTTCTGCATTTTTTTTTTTGTCAGGACTGCAGCAGCTGTGGAATACTTCAAGTTACTCGTGTAGATATTTATATTTGCTTCATTTAGGCTTTGACTACCATATGCCTCTATCACTGCTGGTATATCCCTTTTCCCCCTTTCTTCTATTCGTAAAGCCTTTTCGTAATATATAATGGCAATATATAGGAGTGGTTCCCTGTACCTTTAGGTGATTCATTAAATTAATACCAGGTCGAAAATTGTTGTTTTTACCCCAAAACAGGGATGACGTTAAAATATGGCAGTGGTCCCATTTCGTTTTCACGTTACAAAAAAACTTGGGAATTAATTACTTAACTCGTGAGTGATTCAACTTACCAGTTCAGTTGTTAAGTTGAGGCGTTATTATTATAACTCAATTTGTGCACAACAGAGCCCGTATTCACAAAAAGCACTTACTGTAAAATTGTTTGTAGGAGAGAATTCCACCCAATCATGACGCTGGACATATTATTAAAGGCGGCGGCTAGCCAATTGCGAAAAAGCCCTTACGAACGGAAATCTTTGTGAATTCGGCCCAGTATTATAGTCTTTTAAATGCCGACGTATGAGTCCTTAACTAAAGAGAAGTTTGTTCTGCCTCTCTGCGACACCAAACTGAGCAAACAACAAGTGCGCTCAAAAAATTGTGCAATAAAACACTTGGCTCCCGAAAAAGTTACAAAATTAGAACCCTTACGAAGGGACGAACGCACCACTAACGGTTAAGAAAGGCTATGCGCTCTAATGCAAGATATCGTTTTCAGTCGGGTGATGGCTGGCGAGAATTCCGCGCGCAGCTGTTCTGGAGCCCGGACCGCATGAGTCAGGCCACTGGAAGGGCTCGGGCTCTAACGCACTTTCAACGCAAGCACAAAGTGATGGACGCTAAGAGAACGAGCTTCCGCCAGACGGCGTCTGCTCCTGCCGTAAGGCGCCACCTGAACACCTCCTCTCGTTAAAGTTGAAATCGTTCTTGGAACATAAAACACTTGTCAACGAAAAAAAAAAAAAAAAGGGGGGGGGGGGGGGGGGGGGCTTTTGCGAGGGCCCCTTCCGGACCTCAGTCAGTGCGATAGCAGCTGCTGGCCAAGCTGTGTTCACAGAAGTCACTTCGTAACAAGCGAGCTCATTTAAAGCCGTACTTTGCCGGCAATCTTCTCAGGAAACAGCATGAAGTGGATATCCTCGACCGTACTCGGCTGCTTTGCCGCGCTTGTGTTTCCGTCGACTCTCTTTTACGCAGGGCATGCGGCAGTGTTCCACGTCAAGACGGAAGTGCGTGGAGGTAAGTGTTTGCAATACTATAGTAACCCCTGTGCATGTGAGACATACATCACACAAAAGTTATAATGCAAAGCCATAGAGAATCACCAATGTAAAAGAGCGGTCGAGGGTGGATGAGGCAATTTAAGGACATTGTACAAGCAAGAAAGATTTTTGTGCATGAAGTGTTACAACAGCCACGCGGGTGTTGCCATTGATTCCGCTGATCTGGTTGCTCGCTGTGTTTGTTTCCTTAGGTATGTCCACTCGGCTAAATTACAACACAACACGTTTCCACGACCGCAAAACAGCTTCGCTTATTGTTGCTGTTTCTGTCGCAGTTACGTCCAACAAGCACAGATTTCAAGATTGCTTTTCCGGATTGGTTCTACCTTCTAATTAAAAAACAACCTCAAGATGTTACTTTTGTTCACTTAACATAGCGATCGCAATTAAGTATACAATAAACAAGTCTTCAGGCATATACTATTTAAGTATACGTTAGAGTAAACTCGCATCCAAAAGACGAAGGTAGCTTATAAGGAGCGAGAGGCTGCAAAATAATTGAAGGTCAACAAAACTTAGGTTGCATATACTACCTGCTGAGGGGAAATGGAGGATCGAAGTAAAAAGCAGGAAGGGGCAGGAATTCAGGCAGATTACGCACTCTACACAAGGCACAGTGTGTCCATGATCAGGCACACGAATCCTCTGCCATCAAGTACTGCAGGAGCGTGCTGGTATGGCTTTCTGGCCTGATGAGAGGTGAGAACAGGCTTGAAGGTTACCGTGGAAGAGGCAGGGGAGGGAGAGACGGATAATGTTTTTGGAGGTACGAAGGCTGAGACGTAGGCCAGAGCCAGCACAATTATCCTGTTACTCAGCACTGGACCGAAGGGCAAGAGGCCAAATAGGGCGCAGGTGACTGCGATGATGGTGTTTAGAGGATGACGTAGACGACGCCCGTTGACCCTCGAACACTGTGCACGCAGATGTGCAAGACGCTCGTGCACCTTCTGCACTAGGTACAGCAGACGGCCATTCGATGCTACTGCAGCGTATTGCAGTAGCACTTCAGTGGTTAATTTGAACACCAGAGGTCGAGTAACAGGTAACAATCAAAACACATTCTATCGGGAAGTGTTTCGCTTCGAAACCCTTTGCGATGCGACGGCCGCATTCATCATCTAATTGAACCGACGATCTCGTACTCACTGAATCTTCCTTCGTTACTTTCTCGATTACGCAAAATTCGACCTCCTTGGTTGCATAATGTCAGCTCTGGCTTTCACAACGCCGCATGGATCCGGTAACGCGAAGGACCAACTTGAGACGACTCGAAAAGGAAAACTCTCCAAACTGCGAACGGGCACGAGGAGGGATATTCCACATCGATGTCGTTACGCAAAGAAGTTGGGGTCACGTTTCACAACAACACAACTCGCGCACGAGGAGTGCCACAGCGCGTCACCGCCACGGAAGCAAAACATATACACGCAAGAGCGGCAGTGCGCGACGTCACAGTGACCCCCACGCTCTCTCTCCGACGCAGACGCCGGTGCCAAAAGCAAGTCGCTCGGCCCGCTAATGGACACGTGCACCGCCACGCATATTTGGCGGCGGCGTGCTCGTAGCTGCTGGGGTATGGGAAAAGGATACGATGCAACCCTATCCACGTATACCCGCGTGGGCTGCGTCCTCTGCCGTGCACGCGTACTCGACGTGCTTCGGGATTCTGCGTCATCGCAGCCGGCGCACCCCCCGCGGTGGAGCGCCAGCCACTACGGCGCCAGCCTCGTCAGCGTAAACGTGAGGTCAGAGAACAAGAAGTAGCGGGTGGCAGACGTGTGTACCGACTCCTTGTATAGCGTGGACGAGTAAATCCCGTTTGCGTAACGTTAGCCTCAATGCGGATATTGCATAACGCTGGAGAAAGCGTTCATTCACAAGGCTTCTCTTCCTTTCTTAAACTAGAGACAGGTTCAAAGAAATGCACATGCTTGAAGTGAATAATTGCGGTAGAAAAAGGAATGTCGATCAAGCTAGCGTATCGACAAGGAGTCTTGTCTTCGTCAGGGCAGCAACTGTTGCTGGCTTCAGCGACTTTTATCGTTCTATTACAGTCAATGTTTTTCTTCTTTTCTTGTCATTGAGAGGATTATAACCTAGAAGAACACACTGTTATTGGCACGAGAAACAGGTGCCACGTCGGGCTTCCAGTGTCAATATATATATATATATATATATATATATATATATATATATATATATATATATATATATACGTATGTATGTTCGTGTGACTGCATGTGCTGTTAAGTGTTTATCACTCTATATATCATAATCATCACCCAGCACCTGGAGTAGCATGTCAAGTGTACAGCCAGGCAAACATCTCCAGCATATCATTAAAGCTTGTATCTTTCTCTCTCTCATCTCAATGTCGGCCTTGACACACTGTAAACTGCCAGCCTGTGTGCACGTACTTTCATAAGTTATTAAACTGAGGTTTCTAAAAGCTGGAACTATAATATACATTTTCAAGTATCATGCTCTGCATAAACCGTCATGAAGAAAGGAATTGTGTGAGTGATATTATTACGAGAGGGTTATGTGCTTAAGGCGACAAGGGTCGCTCGCTAATCATTATGGCTTTGAATGGCGATCGCTCTTTCCATCCTCAACCATCCTCAAGCAAAGGTACACACTCAAACAATACGTTCTGTAGCTTTGTCTGAAAATCAGCTGCATAATTCTTCAAATGTGGCCCCATACATCTCTCATCCACACATCTACGTCAACGTCGTTATGCATGTTACTGTAAATTACAGCGCACAGTGGGAGAAGGACAGGAAATAACGAGGACAGCCCACACCTGGACAAGGACAGGAAAGGACGAGGCCAAGTCCTTGTCCTCGTCAATTTCTGTCCTTGTCCGGGTGTGCGCTGTAATTCACAGTAACATGGAACACCGACTCGCCCGGTCTCAAGTCTTGTTGCAGTTCGTCTCTAGTTCATCGGGCCCTCACAACTTCATGCTTTTGCACTCATCATTTCTCGACATCCTGATAGCCGTTGCTATATGACGTGCTCGTGAGCTCTCGTACTGCGTCCGTCTGACACAACTGCCTCCAGAAGTCAAAATTCTTTTCGGTGGCTTCAGCCCGTCCAGGAATAGCTTGAGGGTTTGCGAAATTCCGTGTACCGAATGCTTGAGACAAGGTAGGCTGTACCGTGAGTCCTTGTACGTACAAGTGCATGGGGAGCCATCAAGCGTCAGTTGCAAGATGAAAAGATGGCAGAAATTCACCGCACTTATATTGCTACGTAATATTTGAAGAAGGTGATGCTGACACTTGATGTAGTGGGACGTATCCATAGACGGGCTCTGGCTGATCTTAGGACAACGACGTGCCTTGTTTGATGTCGGCTGGCTTCCGTGTTGTCCATTGCTTGCTACCTCTTGTAAATACACCTTGTAAATAGTTTCCCTACTGTGCTTCCACGTAACAATATCGACCACACGGTGGAACACTTTTGGCAACCGGCATTTCTACAACTTCAGTGGAACACATCCACCACAATAAAGGGCAACTTCGGAGCGGCCCATACTGACGGCGATGGGTCTTTACCCGATTTTGTTAGAAAAACTCTAGCATTGGTACCAAAGTTCGCAGTCAGCGCTTGTCCTCGTTATTTTCTATTCTTGTCCCGGTGTGCGCTGTAATTCACAGTAACATGGAACACCCACTAGCCCGATCTCAAACATTGTCATTACGCAATTTGTTAGCAAAAGCTTGCCAACAGCCAAGCCATATAACACAGCTTCTTTGTTAGATTTCCCCACCGCTGGTAGTAGAGAGGACTGGAAGCCACTTCTCGGGCTCCCAGTGTGTTGTATTTCATATCAGCAAGCATGCTATCTCACATCGCGCATATCCCAAGTTAAATATCTCTGCCTCGAACACCCTACGTTTATTAAGGCGAAAGTCTTTTTGGTGGCTTCAGCCCGTCCAGGAATGGCTTGAGGGTTTGCGAAATCCTGTGTGTTCCCAATGGTTGCGACAAGGTCGGCTGTACCGTGAGCCCTTGTACGTACAAGTGCATGGGGAACCATCATACCCATACGGAGAGGGATCCTCCCCTCTCCGTGCCCCGTCAAAATGAAGTTTTGTCTTTCTCTCTCTCTCTCATCATTCAGTCGACCTTCAATGTCCTTGAGTGAAAACGTGTCGGCTACACGAAAGGGTACAAACACTATCATCATCAATGGCTCATACCCTGTAAGCAAATTAAGATCGATGAAAAAGCAAATTAGGTGGAGACTCAGGCAAGTTAAAAGCAATAGAATTAATGTTGATGACTACGCTATTTAAGAGGAGAGTTATTTGACTAATCGAATGAAGAGGATGAGTAAACGAATTATGAGGGATGACTAAGCGAATTAAAGGGGATGTGTACTTCATGTGTCCGTCTTTAATGTATCGGCACTTGGGCTTCCGACTTCAAGTCCTCTTAGGGATAACCTAAGAGACCCTGTGAATTTTTGTACACCGCCATTACTACTGATACAATATTGTCAGCAAATATTGACAATACATTTACCGGGATCATTTAGTTCTAACAGCGAAGCTGTTTAGGCCAGCCGTAATTTGTGGTTCGTATGAAGAAACTATGAAGGAATATAAGAAAATTAACTTTCTTGCAGAGGCGGAATTCGAGCCCGCGTACCCCCGGTCCCAAGGCGAGCGTCGTAACCACTAGGCTATACAGCCATGCTTGCAGAGCATGCATTTATGCGAACCATATGATTGCGTTCGAGCGTCGCCGGCTTCGTCCACAGCTGGCGCACTCGCACGCTCGTGCTCTGCGAGGTGAAGAGGTTTTGCGTGCTATGAGAGCGAGAGAGAGAGATGCGCATTCACGGAGCGGGTCTGCTGGAACGCGTTGTCGGCATTGCAACGCGGTGTCGGTGTTGCAAGATGCGCTGTGCAACTTGCAGTGACGACCGTAAGTCCGAGACGCGCGAAAATAAATTAGCATCATCATGAGTAATAAGATGAAAAGTTCGCGCGCACTTCCGGAAAATGCTGAGCTACGATGGCCCAGCTTCGCTGTTTCAAGCGTTGCGCGGCCGAGTGCAAGGTTAAGCGTTTCTTTTTTTTTTCCTTTAACAAAAAATTGCCCTACAGCAAAGATCTGTCTGGTTCGTTCTTTTACACCCTCCGCAGTGGCTCAGTGGCTATGGCATTATGCTGCAGAGCTTGATGTCGAGGGTTCGATTCCAGGTTGTGGCTGGTGCATTCCGATCTGAACTGAATGCAAAAACGCTTGTGTACCGGGCTTCAGGTGAACGTTACAGAAGGTGCACGCGAAAAATGTTCAAAATTATTCCAGACCCCTCCACAATGGCGTCTCTAATAATAGCCCGAGGTCGGCTTTAGGAGGTTAAACCTCACAAATAGTACAACGCGGATATTACGCGCTGTGGGAATCGATCCAACCGAAGCTTTGTTTAGTGTTTGCAAGGAACGCTGTCCTTGCTTAGCGACAATTTGCAAGCATAGACAGCAGGACGTAGTTATACACGTTTTCACCGGGAAACGCCTCGCTCAACGTACACTTGCGGCGCTCCGATACAGCAGACACATATCCTGCAGAAACCAGAGTCTGTCGCACACACTACACGCCGAACCCAGCTCTCCCTGTTTCAAGTGCCTCTCAATGTAGACTAGTTGCTCAGCGTATCCCGGTGCTGTCTCATTACTGCGCATCGCCGCCGCCTGCACTCGCGTTTACGAGTAAATGTGCACCCGAGTTCCAAACCATCCTTTGCTGCGTATCGACTCTGCTGCGCTTCGCGTTTGCGAGCTGCATGCGCTCGCATTTTAAACCACGCTTCGCAGCGGATCGAAGACATTCCTTCTTCGCTCGATGCTTCTTGCGAGCATCTGTCTCTTCCGCACTCATTACACGCTTCGGTCCCCTTTAATTGCGTTGAAGCTGGCGTCTGCGTTCGATGTATAGTGCTGCTGGTTGCCCTGGGCCATTTCGGTTTGCGCTACCTCCAGGACAGGCCCATCATGCAAGGCAGAAGCCGCAAAATGGGGCAAAGAGGCAAAGAAAGCTGCGAGTTAAAAAATGAGGCAAAACCAACAATTTATGAACATACGTCGTTGACGAAACCCCCTGCGTAGGCAGTTTACTGTTCCCACAAACGACAACGAAAGCAAACATTTGATAAACTTTTTAGAGCGCAAACAAGAGACAAGGCACAAGAGAGAGAGAGAGAGCAAGGAGAGGAAAGGCAGGGAGGTAAACCTGAAGAGCATCCGGTTTGCTACCCTCCACTAGGGGTAAGGGAAAGGGGAAATAGAAAGAGAAAAATAGGGAGCGAAACAAAAGAAAGGTGAAACACAGAACCTGCGTTTCACCTCCCTTTTGTGCCTTGTCTCTTGTTTGCGCTCCAAAAAGTTTAGCAAGTATGCACCAACAAGGCCCACAGAAAGTTCTTCAAAGCAAACATTCTTTGTCACGCGACACAATCGGGTTTTTCATCCGTTCTGTTAAAACAGAGTGGCACGATAGATAGGCACCAGCGCACTGCGTGTTAGTGTCGCGGTATCCAGGTAGCGTAGATGCACGTACATCAGGCTAAAACACTGCAATTTTTTGCTCCTTTTTGGTGCGAAGAGTCTTCCCACGGAGCGCCGGGAACGAAGTAAACGCAACCGCTTCGGCCGACCGGCACAGACACTCACAGCAGTCCTCCTCCTCGCCCCGCAGGGGAATACCCAAGTCCGCTGCGCCAGACAATCCGGTTTTCGCTCAGGGCGGTCCACGCGCACACGCACGCACATGCACGCACACGCGAGAGTCGGCGGAGAGACGTTTATATAAAAGAGTTTCCAGTCCCACAGCGGCGCCTCACTCAAAAAAAGAGAAGCCTCCCAGCGCGGCTCGTTCTCGAAGTGCACGCAAACACAGCTGGCACCAGTATGCGGTTCGGCCAGAGGCAGGGATTCGGGACGGTGCTCCTTCTCCTGTGCGTCTTCGCATCTCTCGCCAAGGCGGCCGTGTTTGTGCAACCTGTTGACGTGAAAAACAGTGAGTGCATTCCTGCGATCACTGCTGTTGCATGATGAGAGCTGTTGCAGTAGGATGAAAGCAGAGGAACGAGGCTTGAGTAACTGCAGTCTTTAAAAGCGAGCGCTCTGTTAAGTCAACCACCAATCGCACCTTTCAAGGCGCGTCAGCGCGTGTCAAAATAAGTAATTTTAATAAGAAACACAGGGTGTACGATTACGGTAAACGCCTGATCCTTTCAAAGAAATGTCTCAAACAGCCAGCCAACGATTTCATAACGTCATGCCTAGAGTGTCTGCCAACAAAGCAGATGGTTTGACAAGAAAAACGAAACTGCATTTTCAAATAGAAAACATTTCAATTAATGCAAAAACATTGTTTTCTCTCAGAGAAGCCAACTTTGGTGTACGACGTTGTGTTACCTTTCTTTTTTTTTTTTCTTATCTTTTACGCACCGAAGGGCAACTCCTGCTGCTAAAAATATCGAGTTGGTTTATTTCGTGTTATTCGCAAGCTCCTTCGCAAAGACGCTAGATTGTTTGAAGTGTTTATAGCACGTTAGGTTACCGCAAATGCTTACTGGTCACTGCAAAGGCCCTCACCGGGGTAATTTTCTGTCAATGCATCCGCAGATAGTCATGTCGTCGTTTCATATGAATCCGGTGCATGGGTTATTATTTACTTGCGAGGCCCCCCATCCAGTCTGTAGTGCTTAACCTGAAAAGAATTGTTCGCTCTGGTGGGCTTGATATCTCCAGGAATAGCGTTAATTGTGTGCTGAGCCATGTCGTTCTGTTTGATTGTTTGTTCCTCCGAGTTTCCGTTTGTACTCAGCCTCTACGTTGAACAATCGCGAGACCTGCTCCTATTAGAAGACACGGGCTCGACTGACCTGCAGCAGCGCGCCATGATTCACACTACAGTTGCGGCACTGGACCAGATGTTGGCAGTTCGCAAGGCTAAATCCTCCTGCGAGAACCCAGTGTCATCCCACTCTACACCCACACTGCCCGAGTTCACTTAATCACCCCCCCCCCCCCCATTCTAAGTACACACTTACTCCATAAACACACGCAACGGCGCACGCACACAGAACTAGAGGTCTCGTCATGCGCTCGAGTTGGAGTTGGCGCGAAAGAATAACGCGTTTGAATGCGTCGAGGCTTTTCTTATTATTAATTTTTATTCTTCAAGTCACACCCCGAATAATAAGGCCTGAAGGCACTAAGGGTAACGTGGCACGTCACAGTTACATGATTATAAAAGTAGCATGCAAGCGGGAAAAAAAAACGCGAAAAAAACGATATTTGTTATAGAAACGTTGGTGCACGGATGTCGTCAGAGCCAGAGAGAAACACAGCTAGCAGAAAAGACCTTGAGTTTCGCTACAACACACACATCGAGTAAACATTGCGTTACGATAAAGAGAAAGGGTGAAAGAAGGGCTTGCACCGTTTCCTTCGATATTTTGCCATGATGGAACTCGAAAGGATGCTTCATTTAATATGGTGACTCAAATGGCTTCCCCAAGAGCGAGTCATTTACAAGAGCACCCGCAAGTTCCCTCAAACTTTCTTTTTTTTTTTTTTTTGCACAGGATTTCAACTAATTCTATACGTCATCCGTCCAAGTTCTCCATTCGTCTTGCCGAGTCGTTCGGGCATTTGGGCACAAATACTAGCTCTGTCACAACGTATCATATCCTTCTAATGCGTCCCATAGAATGAAAATGTTGTGTGCAGGTTGCAGTCTATTCCAGACGTTTGTGACGCACTGCGCCGCCAAAGTATATATGAACGCAAGGAGCGCTAATGAATTCAGTTCGACGTGCTCTTGGCTCCAGCTGGGAATATTCTTTCAGTCGTTTTAGTAAGAAGTGCAAGCTCTTTTATACCTTGTTTTGCCTTTGAAATGACCAACCTGTTCACGCAACCTTCTTCCTTTGGCGTGTTTTTTTTTTTCTCATTTCATTCTTTATCCTCAAGGAGCATCGCGTGTACGTTTCTCGCATTCTTCCTCCTCCGCTACCTCCCCTTATATCCTCGGCGCTTGAACGAGTGAAAGTGATCGCCAGAATAATAAGTAAACTGGAAGCTTTCCGCAAACACAATGGGAGAATGCGTGACGGGGGGTTGAGAAAGTTGTCGCCTGCAACATGGTTGGCCTCATACCCTAGACAAAAGGAAACGTCGCATGCAAATTCTTCCCGTGAAAACCAGAAATGTAATCGTCAAATCTCGCTGCTTTTGCCGGCTGAGTCTTAAATCGTCAGACCGGTGGACGAGCCTGTGTGGGACAGAGAAAAGTAAAAGAAAACCATCAAAGGTGTACGTGCCTTGTAAACGTGAAAGAGGCCCTCCAACTGCGTAGTATAGTTATTTGCGACTTGAAGACGAACTCCTTTAAGAGGGTTGCGGTAGAAGAGGGGAAAAAAAAACGAAGAACGAGCGAGCACATTTTATGCCGGTGCTATAACGTCATATTCCTTGCATGCGAAGAGCGAGAACTTCCCACGCGAAGGAAACGTGTTATATTTTACGGGAAGGCGTACCACGCGTATACGACGAGCGGTTCGGTACGGTGTTTTCTTGGCAGGCATTCGCGCGAATCTTGCCCCAAAATCGCATTTTTAAAGAAACCAACATGATCAGAATGCTTGTAACACTGCCACTCTTTCTTAACATCGTTGGAGCACAAGAGTCAAACAGGAAACGTCAGAAGGCGATTAAACCTCCAGTTGATGTCGATGAAGACAAATCCTTCCTGAGCTAATTGCGGCTTATAAATAGGGGTGAAGTCACTGCGCACCGCACGTTATCTCACGTCGCTCCTATCTTCGGTATCAGCCTATATTTTGGAACACGAACACGCCTAGACATATTTCGCCACTGTGGCGTTCAAGTTCTAACGCAAAGGGAAAGCATGCGTTTAATGTGAGTAATATTCTCCAGAAAACGTAGTAAAACAAGAGAAACCTGTATTTTTACGTGTGATTATCGACGACGCGAAAGATCGCATGGAGTGTTCAAATAATTGATATTGCACGAAAACGCGCCAAGTGTCTGAACGCGCTGGCTTGACGGCAGGAAATGCTAAAGGATGTTCTGTTCCGCCTGCTGAGGTAATAAAGAAAACAAAAATGTGCCCGTGTTCTAATGGTTAGAGCATCGGGATACTGTGCTAGGGGTCCTCCATTCGAATCCTGCCGTCGGACAATTTTATTTATGTTTATTTATTAAATATATTATATAATTATACACATATATAACTAACTATATGCGGAACATCACGACAACCAGGTGTACCAGGGGCACATGCCCCGTAGCACATAGTAGTCCGCATATTTAGGCTGCCCTATATCTGAGATCGGCCCACGGTAACAGGCTAGATACATACTCGATACGGAAAAGTGGTGGTAGTTCGCCAAGAAAGACATTGTCTTCAATAAAAGAGCGTGCCTTCGATAAAAAGTAGAAAAAAACACAATCCTTGAAACCATCCGCAAATAGCATCGCCATCATCGCTGGCCAAAGCCTAAGTTCCGACAACAGCCGCTTACATTGGATGCAAAACGTGCTTGCTAGGCACAACTAAAGGAAGGTTTTTATCTGTATTCCTTAGTAAGCCCTGCCACTCCTTGCCTTTTAAGCTGCTCACGCACATTTTGAGAAAAGTGCAGTCAGCGACGATTGCAACAGGAACGCTGGCGCGTGGCACGACCACGTATATTTCACACCTAGTAACGTTTCGTCAAAGCTACTTAGAATGACTTGTGAAACTGCAGTTGATAAAGCTGAAGAAAGAGGAGCTGTTGACAGCGTGTCTGCAAGAAAACTCCTAAACTCTGAACACTATTACGTGCAGAGGTCGGGAGCCTGTCAGTGTAGCACCACATTATACACAAACACAGAACAAAAAGGTTTCCCATGGATATTCGCTCATCAATTTAGAGTAAAAGCACTACTCAGCATTGAAGGCCGAGCGCTTCAAGCCATTTCCTTCCGTTCCTTCCGCTAAGAAAAGAAAAATATAGAAGGCCGCACCTAAAGTATCTATTGTATTCAAGGATTTCAAAACAAGGCAACGGGCAATTTCCGTCGAGGTCACTGCCTCAGCCCCTCAGAGAAAAGCACGTCATGGGCAACTGAGTTCGAGCTTGAAAGACAAGAAAAAAAAAAGGGGGGGGGGGGGGGTTGCTAGCTCTAGTGCATAGAGTAGTTTCACAAGGAGCTTGCCCTTCTCGAAGCGAAAATTCGAACGACCTCGTCTACCACGGTCAGCGCTTTCACGTCGACCTCCCACTAGCTAGAGTCATCAAAATACGCCCAGCCGAAACGCCATGTCGTGAGGAGGTCAGCGAACACGATGACAATCGGGGCCGCGATCGGCTCCCTCAGTGACTTCCACGTGGATGTCAGCAAGCACGACTGCTCGCGTGGGCAAACGTTCCAGTGAAAGCCCCTTTGCGAACCTCGGTCAGAGGCAGTGAAGGGTGTGTAATCGACGGTTACGCCTTCTGTGTACACAGCCACAATGAATGATAGGTGCGCGTAATATATAAACATAGATGAAGTACATGGAAGGCGAAGGCTCTCCATCGTATACAGAGCGCAGTTCGACAACATAAGTAGCGCCTGCTCTTGACGGCCGTTGTACACGTAACTCTTGTATGTCTTACCAATATTTGCCTTGAAATAAAGGCCTCGTAAGGTAACATACTGTACGTTGGGGGACCACTTTACCAAAGTGGTGCTAGAGGTCTTTGATCCTCATGATATGTCCACGTGACTAGGTGTAAGAAAACGTTGTGATAACATTGTACTATACACACAGTTTAACGTTACCGCGGTTTCTTTTTAACTATATACGTCCCCCATCTATCGCTGCATCAACTTCGTTTACTAGCATTAAACGAAATTTGGAAATGAATGTTTGTCGCAAGTTCTGAGCAATGCAGGCCAAAGAAATTGATTGCTGTAGAAGGATTTGTAGGCTCGCCACAGCAGCAGAACAAGGAAATGCTGTGCCGATATTATTGACTCCTCTTTAACTGACACCTAAGACAACAAAGAGATGCCGTGTAAAGGCACTGCGAGTAAGCCACGTCCATTTATTTCATTTCGTTTTGGTAGATATGTCAAAAGTTGTTGCAGAAACCATTGAAGATCAATGTGAAAGTAAACGAATAACCTTTGCGGACCGCACAAATCAAATAGACACTACAGTATTACTTCCGACGTATGCTGCTGATAACGGTGATAATGGTGTTCCATGATGGCGGCACAAATTATCGACGACGTCATCGACATGTTTTGGTAGACGGCATGGCAGCGTGGTGACGACAACTACGACGGCAGCATGAGCAAGGTGACATGACTACGGAACGACAACAGGGATGACGACGATGGCATGGCAATAGTTGTGCCTCTGGTGCTTCCTTCTCTGCTGGTTTGCTTCACGGAGGCCAAATTCTACTGACCATTCGCTTTAACATTATGTTGACCACACGCACTGTGGGAGTCGGTTTAAGTGAAGCAGTGATGAGACCGTAAGACGAAATGGTGCACCTCGATAATAGCCACGCAGCGGACTTCGGATGTGAGAGCGCCCTCTATCTCGACTGCGCGATATCACGTGACCTTAACATCGGCGGACAAAGTACGGCCGCCGATCCCGAAAATGGTCAAAGGAGCCGAGTAAAGCTACCAGCTTTAAAAGTCGGGGTGAAAATCAACGCGTGGAACATTCTGTACAGCCCCCTGCGCTGCCGCCGGAGCTGCCAAAAAACGGCGAGAAAACGACTAGCAAACGATATGCGGCGACCGCGTACAGAGTCACGCGTTGCGGGCTGGCTTCTGTGAAATTATTTTAGTTACTTTATTTCAATTTTGGATGTTTAAAATTAAATTATCTTCTGGGGTATTAGGCGCCAAAACCACGATATGATTATGAGGCATGCCGTTGTGGGGGACTCCAGAATCATTTCGACCAGCTGGCGTTTTTTAACTTGCCCACAATATGCCCACAATGCCCACAATGCATAGTACACGGGAGGTTCTTTTTTTTTTTCGTCTTTTTTTTTGCATTTCGCCCCCACCGAATGGCGGCCGCCGTGGCTGGGATTTAATTCCGCGACCTTGTGCTTATATATAGCAGCGCGACGCCAAAGCCACTATATTCCATCACGGCGGGTAATTTTGGAATTGAGTTCGTAGGTTCAAGTACTTACACTCTGTTATTTGTTAGCGTCGACACGCCCCTCGTTGGTGGCGAGAGCTGATTAATCATCATGTTTATGTTTGAAGAATGTGTTTTGCACCGTCGCCCAAACTGCAAGAGATGTGCCCTGGAGCAGTAGCGCTTGCGTTTCGTCGACGTCGTCGCGGCGCACATGGCTGTCAATATTCAAAAAGGAGAGTTCCTGTGGTTCTCGCTTTAACTATTTATATTACATCTGAATTGTCATCGCATGATTATGATATTTTTCGCCACGCAGCTTTAGCGTCACGTGGACACGGTCAGTGCTCGGCAAATACAGTTGTTTGCCAGAAATACAGACATTGTGTTTTTGTTTGTTTTTTGTGTGTGTGTGGTGGTTTTTTTTTTTTTGCGCAAAGCGTGCGGGACATAAAAGAACATCAAATACAAGGTATAACTCTGCATCGTGCAGGCGCTACAACTGTTTCACCTAATGGTCGCATGTGTGCTCATTGTCGAGCATTCAGCGTTAAACTAGTATAATCTTGTTGCTGCGCGTTTACGCAAGGCAAAATGACAATGTCACCCAAAACAAAGCTGCCAAAGAGACAGCGCAAGTTAGTTGATTGGGATGCATCTCACGCGCGCCGCACCGTGGCCTCGCCTAGGTGCCTCATGAAATATGCGCTGTTCATGACGCATAGAAGCGCCGAAGCATACTAATAGCTGCTATGTGTGTGTGTGGGCGCCTCCATGCCGCTTTATTAGCTTGGTCCGCGTTTTTTTTTTTCTTCTGACGCAGTAATGAACAAATGAATGACGTTCAAGTCTATGAAAGCATCCTGATGTCCAAAGGGTTTGTTTCTGGGCAAGTTGGTGCGCTTTACATATGCATTATCTTTAATGGCGCAAAAAACAGACACATCACGAAGAACACGCTTGTGTTTGTGTGTCGTGTTCTCTGAGTTTTGTCTGCTTTTCGCCCTGTTAAATTGAGTGCATCATGACGTTGACCACCTCGTATATGACAGTGATGAATAGTGGTAGAACAAGAAATGTCGCTGGAGCCAAAGTTTCGACCACGTTTCGAAACTTCTGTCTTGTCCGCAAAAGACAGCGAATACGCGAACTTCAGAAAATAATTTATGTAAATAGAGAACTAATAGTGCAATCACGGCGAAGTACTACTTTTCAGCGAGCTAGGACGTGATTATGAATGTATGGTTGATGCTGCTTCTATACAATGAGAAGAGGAAGGAGGTACAGATCTCTTAAAAGTTGGGATCTACGCTAGTATGGTGGTTAAGCCATCATGAAAATAATAATTCGTATGTGTATTCGCCTGGAGTTCGTCCTTTTGGTTTTACACGGCATTGGGACTATTAAAATTGATCATTTTCAACAAAATATTGCGTTATATATACCACAATTTAAAATTACTGATGCACGCCGAAACTAACTGTCTAACTGTGTTTAGAAAAGTATGAGCACTAGGGGAATTCAGAAAGGTAAAGCGCAGTAAATAACGTCACAGGAACGTTTGACGCCACAAATGCGACGCTTAGATAAATCCAAACATTAACCATCAATCCCATGATAGCTTAACTATCGCGGCGCCAGAGTTGCCTGTAGTAATTTTTGCAGGTGACTCTACGACAGGCGTCTAATTTTACTTTCATTGTGGTTGAAGTGGCTTCATGCCAAACCGCACGTCGTAAGAATGTTTATTTCAATATTTACGAGTTAAATACCACGAAACCACAGAGTGCTGTTATGAGGGCCGACGCCTTAGGAGTAACTCTGACCATCCGCAGTTCATTTGCCCTGCATCCAATGCACCGTACATGGGCGTCTTTGCAATCCAACCACATTGAAAAGTGTTTGCCACAGTCTGGATTCGAACCCGCGACCTCGTGCTCAGCAGTAGAATGCCACAGCGCCTGAGCCACTGACATGGAGTATTAAAAAATTCGGATACAATGACACTTCACCTTTGTAAGAAATAATATTCAAGAACTCACATACAGATATTACAGATACTGGATACCACGCAACTTCCGCAGCCATCAGAACAAAATGCATTTGCCGCTCGAGAGGGCCGAGATAAGGCACGTATCTCTTCACATTAGGCATCTCTCGGCATCGATCAGTTACTTGTTGCCCCCTAACCGACTGGTTAGCACAAGAAACTTCCAAGTTCAACCCTTCAAAGCAAACTTTGTCAGCACCACAGTTCCCATGGCTAGAGGGTAAAAGAATTGGCTGCTGGTATAATCATCGGCCACCCATGATACGCGTATGTGTTTTTCTGAGCGTCTGTATATGGTTCTCGAAGGCCAATGTGTCGTAAAAAAAGAGGGCTGCTTCGCGCAATGACAGCCCAGACAGCGCCTAGCCATCTGTTTCAACGTCTCGCAAGGTCGCATATGTCAGCAGAGGCCCCCCGCGGTTTCCGTGTAGAGGACGCGTACACTGCTGCGAGAAACACGTCAGGTCAGAGGTTATGCCAGCACGTCGGCGTACACGCATACGTTCGCAGATCCGGGGCACAGCTTACTCGCCTAAAATATATTTACACGCAGTTTGAAGTAAATGTACAGAGTTAACAGGGCCGTGCACGCGCAGCAACGCGGGATGAGCACGCATACTCGCTACTTTGGATAGCAGCAGCTAAAAAAGGATGAACGAAGCAGAAAGCTAATGCACCCGCCTGCGGAGCCCACGACTTATTTTCAAAAAAGCTGGCGCACGAAATATTTTAGGCCAAGGGCGAGACCTGCATGACAGCAGCTACCTACCAGACTTCAGTCTTGCTTTAGTGAGAAAAATGAGACAGACATAAAAAAAGACGAAGGAAATTACAGGTAACGTATCTGTCTCCATTATTACACGCAGCTTTGCGCAAAGCATGCGCACGGCGCCAAGCAATCAGAGACACAGTTTCAGAGCATTTTCGCTCAGAAGAGGCGTTGGAATTGGTTGAAATATTGGCTACTGTATAGCTACCCTCGCTGAAAGTGTGCAAATAGTCCGTGATAGCTGTAGACCGACTGAACTAGTGCCCAGTGTCCCACAAAAATTTTGCGACACTGGTCCAGAGTGATCGAAGCACGGAAGCCCTTTACCACTTTGCAAAAGAACATGCGAACTGCCTGCCACGATGTAGAAGTTCTTGTGCGTTTCCTCGTGCCTACTTTCTTATCTCGTCTCCCCGTCTCCAACATTTTGATCAGTTAAACCCTTGCCCCAGAGCAGGATAACCAGCAAGACGTTACCATGGAAAGCCTCATTCGTTTTAGCTCTTGTTTTATTCTGCATGTCATACATGATTACAATAGACGGACATGCGGGAAATAAATTGGTTACTTATGAACAGTGGCGTTGCAGAAATATCCAGACCACTGCACGGCTGTAAGAGATGGCAGTACAGAAGTACAGCCAGCACGTCGGCAGCAGCGAACTCAATGTGAGAAACTTCTGTCGCGCTTTAGTAGCTATTGTCGCAGGGAACGATGTTATCCTAGCAAACCTGAAGCTGCGTCTGTTTCCTTTGGAGTCATTTACACTTAGACGGAAATTGATAATACCGAAGACAAACTGAAGATTCAATTTGTTTAAAGATGTTAATTCACCGAGCAACACGATACTTCCCGACTTTACAGTTATATTGGGATCTTCGCAATCGACGTAAATCAGCATAAGCAGCGGCACACTCTACCACGCGTCTGCACGCGTTACGCGGCCTTTAAAAAATTGAAAATCTGATCTAAATTTACGTGCCATCTTCTTTGGGCTGCGGCCCTGTACACGGACTACGGAGCATCCTGCAGGAGCACTGGTCATGCTTCAGCAAATAAAGATTAGCTGTTAGGACTCTACGGAATTTGTTTGTGGACAATGACTTAATTGATATGTTCTTCGTGAACAGTAGCTTATGGCCATTATTGATGTTCTCGATGTTCCCATGACCTGTTAATGCTGGTGTTTCTCTTGTATTCTTACCCGCTTCTCTTTCTTTCATTGTGGAGTTTATATGTGTTTACATGAAGTACAACTTTATTTCCTTCTATTACTTCCGAGATTCATTTATTTGCTTTGTTAGTGTGTTGTTATTTGTTTATTGGCGTTTGGCGGTGTTTTGTAATTGACTTATAATTTGTTATGTGGTTTTTTATGTCTGATATTTTGGACACTTTGGGTATTTTGGCATAGCTGGCCCTTTCTGTGGCCAAACTTCCCATATTTTACAGCTAATAAAGAAGAAAATAAATATACCTTGCTCTTTTTATTTTTGCAGAACAATGCATCTGGAAGAAGTATGCCATTCCAGACGGAGCACACATCAACCTCGCTAACCCCTGCATGAGCCTTACCTGTGACTCACGGCTCAAGTACCTAAGAGGCGCCTCGTAAGTTTCCCAGCGTATAGTCTTCGTTGCCGCATTGAAGAAGCGCTGAAACCGTGACACTATATGGTGTGCGAAGCGAGCACAAGATTAGGAGGAAATGTTTCAGTAGTCGTGAGCCCTCGTAGCTCCAAACCATTGAGCTACGGTGTACCTCTTCGTGGTCGTACAATTTTATTTCCACGTTATCGGTAGTCAGGAAATAAACGTAGTAGCAGTTGGACGACAAAGAGGACAGCTCGGATAATTTGTGTGTGTGCAGTGTTTCTCAAAAAAAATTTTAAGCCACTGCGCGCGTGACTCTAGCTGTCATTGGGCCGTCTGCTGAGACCAATGTAGAAACTTCGATTTTGAGCAAATTGAGATTTCGTGAGTCGAGACAGAGCTGGCAAGAGCCATACGCAATGTAGATGTTTCTTTGTAATGCGCCCACGTACACTCAAATTAGGTTTCCTCCTACAATGTTCGCTTGATATTAGCATAGGCAATCCCGATCAAGAAATACGGCAACGAGAGCTTGAAGAGCACAAAAAAAGTGTAATTTCGATGCGTTACGGGGAACATTTCAGGAAATGCGCATAATCAACCTACACAGACTTCACACGAAAAATTGTTGAAAAGTGTGGACGACTATTCTAATGCCAGCAACTCAATTTGCCTGCAATACTGCCATACAATACTCCGTCCTCTCCTTTTTTTTCCGACATCAAAATTAGCCATTTCCGTCTCCTTTTCTTTTTTCTCTGAAGACGGATCCTTCGTACAATGATGAATGTAGGCCATGTTTTGCATAAAAATAGGCACGACCTTTATCCGTGTTTCCGTGCCACTTTTTTTGTCTGTTTTCGTCCCAGTTGAGATGAAGCACCCACCGAGTGTTCCTCCCCCTCTACATTGCCATGGACCAATGTCGACTGGTCGACTGGCGCAGTAACAAGAAGCAGTTATTCTGCATTTTTGTTAACTTGTCCAGTCGGATAGGTATACTCCTGCAAACGGCACCAGAGCGTCCTCTAGCATCTGGAATTCGTTATCCACGAAAGTTCACTATTTGCAGCAATTTTAATGAACTTACTTAAGTATACAGGGAAGAATGTGCAACACAACATCATTTATATTGTTACGCGAAGGACGAGTGAACTAACCGAGAAACTATGTACAGATACGGTTGCAGCGCTAACAGGTTGGATTCACAGCGCGAGCGCAGTTCGTTCTTCCTCCTCTTTGCTCGAGTGATGGCGCCCGCGCACTTCGTTCAAACGACCAAATACAACACGCGTGTAGCAATATAAGCACGACAATGTATCACGCGTGGATTTAGTGCACTAAACTGGCGTTTGATTCAGCATTCGCGATTGGCCCAATATGCTAGGTTTCTAATGTGCATGGTCCGACTTTGTCTCCGCAGGTGTGGACGCGTCTCACTGCAAGGCTATCCGAAGAACTGCACGTTGAAGAAAGGCAAAGGAATCTACCCCAAATGCTTGCAAAACGCACATCGTCTGCTCGTGAGCATCATATCTCTCGCCGAGATCAGAGAAACCAAGTACAACGCAACAGCGTCCGCCAACTCCTCCTGCGGTCTTTCACAACGGCAAAGAAAGTCTGCAGGGGCTGGACGCCCTATGTGCCAATCAGTGCCAAAACAAAGCAAAACAGTTGTGGACGCTCTGTGACAGCTTTTGTCGTGTTTTTCTGTCTGTTGTCTTGTCTCTGTGTTAGTTAAGAACTATTATCTGTAAGATAACGTCGTTTTACTTGTGATTTCTGAGGCAGATAACTGTGATGAGCTGCATGTAATACTACACGTAATAAACATCAACTCTGCGAAGTTCGTGCACGTGTTACACTTAAGCGCGAGGGCAAAAAAAAAAAGATCTTGTTCAAACACATAGGTGGCATCAGTAGGATTGGTGGCCCGTAACGCAAATTCTGCACTGCACATAATGCCCCATTGCCAATGCCTTGAGAAAGTCAAGGTTCGAGAACAGGTCCTATAAGAAGTGTAAAATTGGCACTCAGTATTGTGCACAGTATCACACAAAAGTTACTATAGTAACTTTTGTGTGATAGTTACAAAAGTTACTATAGTAAATATTGTGCCTTTTTTTTTTTGAGCCAACAATATTTTACGCAATATTACATAGCGTGTACAGTATATTGTGTACAGCTTAAAAAACTCAGCACAAGAAATTCACAATGGATTGAATGCGACAAATAGTCAAATACGCGTGCACTTACTTTAACGCAAATGAGTCAGGAGGATAAGCAGTTAAACAGGAACAATTCAAAAATGCAAAACGTTTCTCGCAGACACTCATCAATTACGTTCGCAAGAACCCTAAACGCACTTTTTTTTCCCTTTCTCTCACGAAGTTCGGCTTCAACACACTCGCAAAAAAGGTGCGACCACAACGAGTACACGGTATGCGAGAGTTGTGTTGACGAGTAAATCGCGGTTGCTACATAAAGCCAATTTTAATCTAACACGGCAGTGAGCTGAGTCAACGTGCTTGCACAGTATATCGAAGGATATCGCTTCTGCAAAGTCCCACCGCAGCTACCAAGGAACAGTCAGTCTCCGTATCGCGTCAGGAGTATCGTTCCAAGCGTTCCCAACAACGAACAGCCAAGTGAGATATGTGGGGCAGGAGTCTGTCAAGTGAAGGTACAAGGTAGGTCAAGAGCAAGGACTTCGCTGGTAGTGACAATAAATACAATGAGTTCGATGCCATCAGGATATGTCAACCCAAACACGTGTTCGATCAAGCAACCTTTGGCGTATTTTGCCAAATGATCGCGTGCCACGTCTACCGCCATAGATGAAGGAAAGAACGATGAGGCAGCATTGCGCTACGCCATTTAAGGCTATATATAAGGAGTAGGTCTAACACGTGATCGTTACGTCAGAGCTCGCGCTAATGTTTGTGCTGTGCAGGCACCACATTTTAGTGCACCTGCTCTGCAGGAAGAGTCCCGGAAGAGGAGCCCAACAAATGCGCATCGACTAAAAACTGCAGGGAGCCGAACATTCTCGACAAATAAGTTGAGTCTCAGAGGTCACGTGTTGGGCCGACTGTTCGAAGGAAAAAGCGAAGGATAGTATATAGAACAGAGTGTGCAACAATATTTCAAACTATAATTTCTAAAGTGGAAGCTCAATGGCTCCTCGAAAGAAATGATTAAGTCAAATCAAATGCAATTCTCGAAAGACGTCTTCCTTGAAAGAAAGATCAAGTCATTGCTAGCCGTCGCAGATTGAACAATATATTTCCTTGTACCCCTTTTCTTTCACTTTACGCCCAATGTTCCTGTTCACCCCCCCCCCCCCCCCCCACCTCCCACTTGTATTGCAGCATATTGCTCTGCGATTCTTCTCTTTCTTTCTTTTTTCTTTCAATTTTAGCAAAAAGCAACATGTTAGGGGGTGCGTGTATTCGAAATTTTCAATGCGAATACAGAACATTTGTTTTTCAATTCTCAGTATTTTATTCGAGAATTTGATATTCAGTTTCATTGAATATTTGCATATAGACGAATATACGAGCGATTACGCATACTGGACTCTGACTGGGCGTGATCAAAGGTTTATGCTTATAACCCAGCTGCGAGAGAGAGAGAGAGAGAGAAATAGAAAAGAGGAAAGGCAGGGAGGTTAACCAGACGCACGTCCGGTTGCTACCCTGCACTGGGGAAAGGGGGTATAGGGATGAAAAGAGGGAGAAAGAAAATAGAGAGAGCACAGCCCAGCTGCAGCATCCAATACCCCAGTGCCCTTCTAGGCTACTTCGTCGGGGGGAGTACTTCACAAATAAGTTGTAAATCTAATGGCGCGTACTTAAGGAAAAGAAAAAGGGCCCTTCTTCTACCACGTTTCCCCTTCATCTTCTCTTTCAGAAGAAAGATGTGCAGCATTCGGTTTCTTATTCTGAGGAACGTTTTTTTTTTTTCTGTCTTCTATTTGATTCGAAAACACCACCATCCGAACACTAATCCAATAAATTACTCTGATAACGCCATGTGAAAAACTGTAGACTGTAGACTAGCACACTGTAGATTGGGCTTAAGATTAGTGTTGACCTCCTGGAGTTCTTAAATGTGCACCTAAATCTAAGTACACGAGTGTTTCTTGCATTTCATCCTCATTGAAATGCGGTCTCCGCGGCTGAGATCAAACCCACCGCGACCTTGGCATTAGCAGCGCAACGTTATAGCAATTGGGCTACCGCCGGTAGGTCGTAATAATGCCATGTTGGCAAGGAGAAAGAAGCGTGTCGTAGCAAACACGCTTGCGAATGCGGTTAACCTAAGCACGCGCGCTGCTCCATCGTAAATATTACGGCCATCACAAATCCTTCTAAACGGAGTCGGACATCGATACCGAAATATGACACATAGACGCGCGGCATCAAGAACAAAACGGCGCCTCAAGTTGTGGCACAGTGTTCGCGCATTTGTCGGAATGGCGGAAGCGAACAAATGCGTCTTTCGTGAAAGCACCGTCGGTGCCTTGCTTTGATCGAAATATGATTGGCCATGTAGGCGGCGGAGGAGAAAACGAGTACGTCTACGGTCACGTTTTCTGATGCAAGCGTATATTCACGCCCGCTAACATCGGTGCACAATCTAATCACTCTGCTATTAGCTTGTTACTAAGTGACGTTTCCCTAAAGAAAGCCGGAGTAAGAAATCGCAACAGTTCCACTACATAAAAAAAGAACGATAGGAAGAAAGAGTAACAAGGAAAGACAAGAAAGAAAAAGAAGGAAATACAGAGCAAGAAAGGAAAAAAAAACAGAAAGAAACAAAGGAAGGAAAAGAAAGAATACACTATTGAGTCAGAAAGTAAAGAAAGAGAAAAGAATCGGTGTATATAGCCATATAACTAGTGCATGCTCTCGTTTTCTGCAAGGCGCGTTAGTCTAATTATTCGTTTGGACAAACATAATTATGTATTCTTACTGCAGCGTCACTTCTGCATTATACGAATCAATTATTGAACAGGCAGTTCTAAAAAACAAAACTGTTATGCAGATACAGCGCACATCTAGGAATCTGTGTGAATCGAAGTTTTCGTTAAGCGCTTAATCAAATGCCATAAATTTACCCATTTCATTCCTGCGTCTATGGCGCAATGAAAGCTGATGCGCGCGCATGTGATCTCGCGCATCCCACGCTGCGCAATGTGGCACACGCGGCGATTATCTCAGAGAGGGACGTGGCGTTGCCATCGTAGATGGTAATGAGGTGCGATTGTGGCCTAATGGTTAGAGCATCGGGATGACCCAGCAGACGTGGTCAGAAAAGCCAGGGAGATTAGGCAAAGAAAGCTTCGAGTGCGCAGTTCAAGTTACGGCTCACTATTGAAGTCAGTAATTCATATCGTAAATAAATTGCTTTCGTAACTCATTGACATAAAAATGGCTGTTAGTTAATGTCTTGAATAAAAGGAAACATGAATCTTCAGTTGCCTGTACTGCGAAAATTCGAATACGTTAAATAAATATTTCAATGCGCCTGCCTCACATAGTAATAATGCACGCTACTTGACGGTATTTGTGGTATTTTCAGCATTTGCAATTGTCGATGCGCGTCCTGCTTGACTTTTTTCTTGCCGTTGCTAAACAGGCAGACGGATAATCGGTGACATTACCACGTTGGAGGTCTTGCACAGATTGAGCTAAGCATTCCGAGCATACGGCCGATAACAAAATTTCCTGCTGTTCAGTTGGAAACTGGCTTTGGTATCAGTATGCCACATCATGATCTGAAGACAGTCTTGGTCTTGTGAAAAAATGGTCTCCGTACTTTCTACACTGGTAGCAAGTGATTTTCTTTTTCACTTGTTTAGGACACTGAAAAAGAAGCTTTGAAGCGGACGTATAATTAACCGGCTCCATTTCAACGCATACTATGGTATTTATTGATTTTGTTGTTGTTCTGGAGAACAACGTCTGGCCAGGATGACTTGAAAAATTAACGACAGACTCGCTTGAAGTAATCAAACGAGCCGCGCACGACGCCGTCTGTTTCTCCCGTCATCTATCAAGTCAACCGTAGAACTTAAAATGTTGCCCGTAAAAGAACGTTTCAGCTTGAGCGGGACGTTATCGTGGAATTTTTCGGGGAATCCAGGCATGAAAGCGTGATACCCAAATGGAGGTAAAAAAAATGCAGGACCCTTCCGCAACTGTGAAGATGGAAGCCAGCGAAGCTGTGACTATGCAGGGTGTTTCAGCGAACACTTTCAAAAATTCTTAAAGGTTGCCTGTGGCAGATAGCACAATTCTAGTTCATGAACTGGCCTACCCGAAGAGGTGGACATTACTTGCACAAGAAATTAAAATGTATAATCGAATAATTAACAGAAATTCACTAATTAAGTTCTTAACTAATTACCTGATGGCCAATATTGCAATTTACAAATTGTTGCCGTGGAGTTCACAAGACGGATCCACTTGGAATCTATTCTCGGGATGACACCAGCTTCGAGATATTAATTCTCGAACTTTGCGGAGAAATGCATTGGCGTTCCAGTTAGTTTCTTAACAAAACGTCGCTTTATGCATTGAAGCACAAAATTAACTGGAACGCCAATGCATTTCTCCGCAAAGTTCGGGAATTAATATCTTGAAACTGGTGTCATCCCGAGAATTGGTTCCAAGTGGATCGGCCTTGCGAACTCCACGGCTACAATTTGTAAATTGCAATATGAGCCATAAAGTAATTATTGAATTCTTGTTAATTAGTTGATTATGCATTTCAATTTCTTGTGCAAGTAATGTCCGCCTCTTTGAGTAGAACAGCTCATGAACTAGAATTGGGCTATCTGCCACAGGCAACCTTAAATAAATTTTGAAAGTGTTCGCTGAAACACCCTGTATATGGTGGGTCTGCTGTAGTAAATATTGCTATAGTGAATTTATATATTATCATTACTGATTATATTGAGCGTCTTCGGCATGTTCGTCAAAGAACAAGGTCACCGGCGTTTTGTTTTCGTCCGGCGCAATGGCTAAGTAGTGTGTTTGCTGCACCAAGTCCGCCCCATCGTCAAACACTAGCGTATGAGCCACAGCGTTCATAGCCACGGCACACTGCACGGCAGCATCAGGATCCTGTGTGACCTCTCCCGCTCCTGCGCTCGGCGGCTCATACCCACATATCCTTGTTCCCCAATGAAGGCAACCCACTCTGGGGGATCGGCCATGAATCGGACGGTGAAAAAAGTGTTATAACTAGAGGAAGTAAGTTGAACTGTAATAAGTATCTTGTAAATTGGGCTTAACGTGTTACTGTTACAGATATA
Source organism: Dermacentor silvarum (assembly GCF_013339745.2). NCBI lineage: Eukaryota > Metazoa > Arthropoda > Arachnida > Ixodida > Ixodidae > Dermacentor > Dermacentor silvarum. Next base: position 45,995,406 of record NC_051157.2, on the reverse strand, counting down.
AATGAGCAACTATCTAATTATTTCAGAAAAAAATTCCTGCGATCGTAATAATAATTAAGAAGAATTTTAGCATGATATTCTTTTTGTCTCCCGCAGAAAGATGCAGAGGGCTTCACAAAAATTCCTGTGACTGTAGCCCAGTACGGTAGGCTCAAAGGAAAGAGTTACTGGAAGAGTTAAATTCAAGCCAAGGTTTTCTAAGGGTTCTTCTAAAAAATTTTTTCTATGTATCTGCGGTATGTCAAAAAGAAGTGTTGCAGCGATTCACTATCATTGCATAAGGGACACAAAGGAGATTTAGCCAGACCAGACCTGTGGAGGCAAAAGTTCAGTGGGGGGACTCGGCACCGTGTTCTCGTAATCGTTAGTTCGTTACTTCAATTTTGCTACTGGAACACCATTAGTTGTTCCAAGGAAAATTGAGGTGCGTGAAATCAAATGTTGACAACGATGTTTTCGCGAAATTAGTTGCAGTAGTATATTTCCTGAATCGCGCCTCAGGGATGCAAGCTGACTTAGGTAAAATGGGGATTATGGGACCATTGTGGTATGGTACTGCGAAAGCATCTGCATATTCATTTAAGGCGCGAACTTTGTGGCCTGGCACCCCCCCAAAACGAACGAGCCGTAAATGTCTTGGGAGGAGAGAATAGACTGTTTCTAATAAATCTGACAATTTCGACGTAGTTAGTGAAGAACAGACATGCAGACAATCAGTTAAAACTATGGCTGATGACAGATTAAGGTAATTTGCAAAAAGCTATGACAATTGCCAGCAATTCCCCCTGAAAGATAGGCATGAAGTCAGGTAGTCGAATGGAAAAAGGCCAACTTTGATATGGTGATAAAATGCCCACACCTGCCTTCTCTTCACAGACGGAAACATCAGTTGCTACCACGTTCTTTGTATCCAGGAGAGTACGGTGGTCTTCAAAATACTATTCAGATATTGATAGGGCATATGTTTAGCATTGTTTGAGAAAATATAATGAAATTCAATTTTAGCGACTGGAACAGAGGGATTTAGTAGGACCCCCTCGCATAGGTGTACATTTAATGGATCGAATAGCTTTTGTACGAAAACAACTTGAGGGCAACATGAGCGAGACCATTGATGGTTAAAAAATGAGACCGATTCAGTAATGAAAACGTATTGTGGCTTCCTCTGTGGAGATGCATATAGCTTTAGAAAGGTTTGTACCGTTAGGATGTGAAATCGCATGAGAAGGGAAGGCAGGCGTGCTTCCTGATATGAGATATCATTAGCGATAAATTTAGGTAGCCCACGACATCATCGTAATGTCTCTCGTTCTAATAGAACCAGGGGCAGAACTTTGTATGCAGGTCCGCCAGAAAGCAAAACGCTGCCGAACTCTATTATCGGGCAAACATACATGCAATAGATCATAAGGAGGGCATGCCGACGCATTCCTGATCGATAGCGGCTAAGTCTACGCAGCATTCCTGCTGCGCGTGCTCCTTTTGATGTAATGTGCTCTATATATGCAGACTCTAATAAAGCTTTCCGGTGTAAATTACACCCAAATATTTAGGTGAATTTACCTGCGGGATTCTTTCTTGTCGATAAAGAATCGAAATATGCACAAGAATGCTTTGAGGGAAAATTAGGATGGCACTGTCTCTGATATTGAGAGAGAGATTAGTGTGATCAAGCCACAATTCTAGGCTACTCATTTACGACTGTATAATTTGGTACCAGTCGTGTAATGCTGCCGATGCAGCAAAAAATGCGATCTCGTTGGCGTATATACGTACACATGCACATCCTGTCACAAAAGAACGGCACTTAATAAAACATTACACAGCAATGGTGAGAGAACTGATCCTTGGGGGAGACCTCCTGACTGTGTATGAGTTAATGAAGACAATCCGCGTTGAGAGCAGGAGAATTTCCTGCTGTTTAAAAGTTCATGAACCCACGAGACAAAAGAATTTGGTAAACCTGCATTCTGAAGCGCGTTTATTAAGCTTACATGCTCTACAGTGTCATACGCTTTACTGATATCTAAGGTGATTAAGGCAGAATATTTTTTATGACATCGAGCTAGTTGAAAACGACTTTCTAGGTCGACATGGGCACACCAAATTGAGCACCCACGTCTAAAGCCAATTTGGCATGGGCTTAAAATCATGTTTTCTATCAGTCAATTATCTATGCGGTCGTGTAAGATTCTTTCGATAAGTTTTACTAAGTTAGATGTAAGATATATTGGCTTAATGTTATCTAAGAAGTAACCAGCACCTTGCTTTTTTAATAATGGGATCACTTTTGCAAGTCTACATTCCGGGGGAATCCGCGAATCTTCGATACAATGGTTTACCATAGTAAGTAATGCGTGAGGCGACATCTTAAATAAAGTTTTTATTATTGTCGTAGTAATGCCATCGGGACCTGGCACTGAATTAGGCAGCTGGCTTAGTATATTTTTTAGCTCCGAAGCTGTGTCGTCTTCGAAGTCTTCGCCGTGCGTAGGCGGCGTAGCGTGATAGGGCAAAATCGACCTAACGCGACATTCAAGATGTTTCGCAATATCCTACAGTAATTTGACCAATTCGCAGGATGTTGGAACCATAGAACCGACATTTATTTGTGCCGCAATGACATTTTTAATTGTCAGAAATCGAAAGAGTGCTTTCCTGTTGGTGGTCTTTGAAAGAAAGTCAAAGTGCTTACAATCGAAGCTGTCTTTTGCAATTGCAACTGTTCTTTTAAATGTTGCTGCCTCGAACTTATAGTCTTTCCAATTGCTAGGACACTGATTAAGAAGTATTTTTCCCAAGGCTGCTTTTCTCATCCTGTAATCGCGCATGCACTCTGCGTTCCACCAACGGTTTGAAGAACCCCTTTTAGTGGAGTGTACAATGAATTTAGACTTCTTTACGGAATCTTGTAGAACAGAAAATGAATGTATGGCCTTTTCTTTTTCATTATCCCATCGCTGATTAGATAAAGCCATGTATAACACCTTTTTTACTGTGCTGAAATTAACAAATGTATTTGAATGCATAGTAATTTCAGTCAACGGGCATATAAGCTCAAAACATTTAGGAAGATGGTCACTGCTTGTGCCCGAGTTTATATCAGACCATGTGGAGATAGACAAGTTAGAGATAGCGAAGGTGAGATCTATCGCGGAAACTGACTGACTTCAAACAAATGTGGGTGTTCTTGCGTTAATACATGATAAATTATTTTTAGCAGCCAAATTCCACAAACGTTTTCCACTCTAATCGGTCTTGGAACCCCACGAAGTATAAAGGGAGTTAAAGTTCCCGGCAAAAATTATTTATTTTCCACAGGACGTAATTACTGAGTCTAGAGCACTACTATTCAGAATGCCTTTAGGGAAATAAAGATTAACTAATGTCAGTGGGATGCGGCCTCAAATCTAAATATTTATAGCTAGAATTTCACTTTCTGAAGTCATAAGCTGGTAAGCCGTTTTAGCCCGGTTAGCAATTTGTGAAGAGATAAGGATAGCTAAACTGCCACCACGAGAGGGATGGTCATAAACGAAATGTACGGCAGTTATTAAAATGAAATGTATTTTCTGCTGATAACCAGGTTTCTTGCAATGCAATGATATCAGGGGAGTGTTGGGTACAGAGGTGATGTAAATCAATAGCAGAGGAATAAATGGAAGTGCAATTCAACTGTAATATATTTAGCGTACATATGTTAAGCTAAGATCGGCAGCAGTAACATGCCTTGTCTAGGATACTATCCTTCAAGAAATCTTTTTTTTTTTAGAAATGTTCTCTTTCTGCACTTTTTTTGCCTAACTTGTGTAAAATTGTAGATCCCTGTGCTTCAGGAGATGCCCGTCGTTTAAGAGCACGGGAGTCAAGCTCCATCTGTGTTTCTTGCGAGCCACAATCTGAGCTCCAATCTGCTTCTTGTTCTGCGTAATACACAGGAGCAGTCTCGTTAGGCCGAATGTTAGAAGGACCCGGATTCATTGCTTCAGCAACATTCACAGCAACTGGCGGGAAACCGCCACGCACACCCGAAATGCTGATTATGATAGGTTTTTTTTTTCTAAATGCGGACCCAATCCTGGCGGAACTAGCCCTTAACAGCTTCTCTGTAAAAATGTCGATAAGAAGGACCAGTGTTTCTTTAGTAGAACCCTCTGACGAGAAACGACTGGCCGTCCTCCGCAAAGCAAACCATAATTTCGCGAATACCATCGCTAGCAGTGTCACAATGACGGCGTTGTGGTGCGCCTTTCTCGATTTGTTTTTGTGTCCCTCTGCGTCATTTCGTTCAGCGGGTCCTTCAGAAAGGAAGTTAAGGTCGGCGTTTCTGGAGGCAACTGCTGTATTTTTCGTGTGCTCCTTTTTCTTTTTTCTTATTCTTCTTTTAGGTGAAAGCACAAATTGCGAAGGGCGCGGCTATGCACTCAGCGCACCACCGTACAGTCAAGAGACAAAAAGCTTATTTGCAGGAAACTGTGTTTGCCACTTTCACTTGGGAAAGATCAGCGTGAATTTACAAACCAGTGATCACGCAAGAGTGCTCGAAAGCTCGGCCCTTTTGCGGGCTAATTATAAGACCAGACAAGCAGGTCATGAAGTGGACCTGTACGTGAAAAGACTTGTGAAGCTGGTTATTGTATATTCCTTCGTTTCATGCAATGAATCAACTTACACTTTCTTTCGTTAAAGCCATGCTAAACAATTAACCTTGCTTGACCATCAACTTACGCTGAATGTTAGGGGCCTCGTTTTATGGCGTTCAACTGGTCTTCAAAGAGTTTGCTTACACAATTGCGTAATTTTATATCACTTTAGCTTCGGCAGCAGCCATGAAGTTTGGGAACAGTCGTTTAAAGTTTGATTACGGACCGACAGATGCGTTTCAGCAGTTGTTCAGATTATCTGGTTAGCCAGAAAATCCAGCCAGGTTCCTAATGGAGCGCAACCTGGTTAACGTTCCTGCCTTTCCCTTTCTCTCTTCCCTGCTGTCTGCAATACAGCAACCACTTCGACACAACTTTGGCTTGTTTACACTGGCCAAGGTTATGCAACAATATTTATTTATGTTTCTTCTCATTTTCATTGTGATCGCAGAGGCATGCGTCTACCAAAAAAAAAGTATATTTACAAGCTGCGAAAAATACGAATGCCGGGTGAACATTAAACGCGGTGTCATAACAGCTAGAGTGAGAACTACAGCAAAAAAAAATGTGTTTCGATGTTTTTTAAGTCTCGAAGTTTGATTGTTGTACACCATTAATTCAACATGCATGACCGAACGTAATAAAACGGTGTATATATACCAACAATACTTCCAATGTCATATTTTACTGAATGTGCACAATTAAAACGTAATTATTTATTAACAGTACAACAAACGGCACTGAACTATGTTTCATTAACTAGCCCCAAAACTCGAAGTAATACAATAATTTAAAGCATTATGCAAATCCAACGCATTCGTTGGAATCTGTAGGTCAAGCAAAGCTTTGTTCAGGCGATAAACATCGCTGATACTAATGCCTACCTGTGTTATTACTTATTGATTATTATTATATTTCATTTGAACACATATGTACACTTGACAGGAAGGGGAAAGCGAGGAGCAGGCTGGCAACTGCCAGCGGAAGGGGCACAACGCTTGCCTTCTCTTCAGAAAGGAGGAGACAGAAACATAGAAATTGAAAATAGGAAGAAAGCGAGGAGAGATGAAAGAAAGAGCAAAAACACCCAGTACAGGTGACGCACAGTATGGTCGGTCACTGCAAGTCACGCTACTAAAGAATCTTAATATAGAATAAAAAGAGTCTGAGGTCTTGTCATTTGAAAGCATTTTATCAAGGTTAACGTATGGTCCCGTCGAAGGCCATATGAAGGTCGTTAGAGAGGCCAGTGCATTACTTTGCAAATCAAAGGGACCGTCTTGAGACTGTCGATGCATTTTTATTATCTCCAAGGCTCGCCCTATCAATCCCCATGTACTATATGCCTCGACCAACCACACCGACCAAGTTACGACGTGCCAAAAACAGACATCGTACGCATGTGTTACTCTCAACCAACACCCAACGCAAAAACTCAACGCGGCTCGCGATACTAAACTGACATTATATAAAATGTTAATTCACCCTATCCTAGAATATGCATCTGTTGTCTGGTTTCCCTATAAACACTGTGAAATAATTTCGCTCAACAATGTTGAACGAAAATATATCCGTTTCATTTGCCAAAATTACAGCGGCAGTTTCTCACCAACACAGGCTCAGCAATCTCTAAACATCGAACCATTACTTTAAGGTTATCGTATAGAAGCCCTAAAACTTTTATACGCAATTAATAACTCCAGCTCTGGTCTTTCTGAATGTAACTACGTCAAATTTACGAACGCAAGTTGTACCCGTAGCTCCCACGCCTTGAACAAAACACCTATCTTCGTTCATACTAACACGTTCAAATACAGTCTTTTCTTTTTCCACGTGCCATAGAGCTATGGAATTCTCTACTCGGTAACATTCGTTCACTAAAAGATATTATAGCTACCACTGGTGAGCACCTCGCTAATACGTAAAGCGCTTCTTTTTTTCCCTTTGTTTGTGTATGTATATGTTTTTAATGTGTAATGTCTAGTAATGTATAATGTTCCCACTCCTGCTATAGCCCTATATTGGGCTCCAGTATATGTAAATAAATAAATAAAGAAAGAAAGTCTCCCTGTATATGCTCCCCGTCCTGTGGTAGCGCCGTTTTTCTATCTTCTGACCTTCAGCCCCGAACCTGTATTCTCTTTTTTTTTTCCTTTTTTTTTATTGTGAGATTTACGCCACAGTTGGTATCAAATCCGCGACCTCTAGCTCAGCAAGATGTTGAATGCGGTGGTGGAGCAGGCAGTAAGGTAGAGGAAAACACGTGTTAACGAAACAATAGGTTCGCGTAGATTATAAGTCCTGATGTTAGGTTTGTCTGCTATAAGTTCTCGATCAAGTGCAGCTGATATCATTGCGACATTATTGTTTCGGGCAACGGGAGCCGCTTCCACGAAAGGCCTGCAGCAGTTAAAGTTTACTCAATGATTGATTTACCTAGATTTCTCGCTTTCGTTTCTCAAGATGCTCAGGGCAGCAAGTTTCCGTGATGAAGATTTGCTTGCTTATTTATTGTTATTATTATTATTTACGACGCGCATCGCGCTCGAACAAGCAAGCATTCGCACCAACAAAGCTCACAACTTGTTTCAGTGCAAGACGCAACGCGGCGTTAGGGCAGAAAACGCACAAACAATGACGAAGCGATTACCGAGCCTTTTGCTTGCCTCGGTAACGGCGATGTCCAGCTGCAGGTAGCTGTGAAACACGCATGCATACCGTCCCGAAGCAGGGGAAGGAAGGGAGTAGTGGGAGAAGAGGAAGGGGGGGGGGGGGGGGGGGAGGCTACTGACGGAGTATAGGCGGCGTTATGGTGCGGGAAAAGGAGCTCTGAGACGGAAAAAAATGTGCCACTAAAAATGCCAGCGAGAGGAAGACGTACGCCCTCTAACGAACCTGACTGACTGACTGAGAGCCGTGTGGCTGCGTACGGCTGTGTAACGGGCACCTGATGGCTTAATCTACCGGATCGTGTGAATACGCACACGGTTGTCCATATTCAGCCGTCGTTGTTCGTTCCTCGCCGAGCAATACATCCCTCGTGCTCCAAATGACAGCCGCAATGGTTCCTGCGCGAGCATTAATAGTCCACAAACGTCACGAGTGGCAAGCGTGGCGCAAACCGACAACGGCGCCTTTTGAGGTCAGCGCCTGTGTAAGGTGCACTTTATCGATATGTGTCTGCTCTAGCAATATCTCTAATACGGAAACACATCAAAGAGAGAATTTGCCAACGAATGCGTACCTTTGCACAAAAAAGGCGGCGAAATACGGGAGACAATTAAAAATACCTCGCCTTCCTGTTGAGAGGTTTGTTTTTAACGGCTTCTACGTATGTTTGATATATGACATACCTTTCGATAATTACTCAACCTACCCGCTTGATGCGCTGGACAATGTAGCGTCGGTGGTTGCCTTTACAGGTGGATAGTAGGCTACCCTATTGGCCGAAGAATCTTCCTGGTAAAGCAGCTGGTCATACTGGCCGTCACTATGTTAGCCGTGGATTCCAGCAAGAAAAACTACATTGTTCAACACTGCTATGACAGGTATTAGTGGTTAGCGCCCGGCTACAATGCATATCAGCGTGTACGTGGTCGATATCTTCATCTGGGCTGCTGCGGCAAAGGTGTTGGCATATGCGTGCAAGACTGTAACGAGCGATAACTTGCACATTTAAATATCTACGCCATCAGGGTATACAATCAGAAACAGCGACGTGTGCCGCAATTGCTTTGACGCAGAAAGTCATCTACCACTACCCAATTATTGTCGATGAAGAGGTGATTCCTTACATGAACCACATGGCATATGGGTTCCAGTGTTGTCATTACTGGCGTATATGTCCTGGACTGAACACGTTGCATCACGATTGACTAGATTCACACATGTAATATGTTACGTTGCACACATGTCATGAGGCCCGCACAAACGCTCCAAATACCTGTACGTGGCTGTACGTGGCTCTTTTTGCAAGCCGCTTCTTTACAGCTGCCTGCCTGTTCTATCAACCTTGAGCTGTATATGCTTTAGCACATTGGAAGGCCTGCAAGCGCAAGTTCTGTGCATACGTTTAGGCACATATACCTCGTTGCACGGCAATCATTGGCACACTTGAGAAAGTCCATGCTACTTTGATGTCCGTGTGTCTCTCACACAAACTTCTCGAGTATTCTTGCGTCTACTCAATGAAGATGTACACCACTCTCTTACACTGATCTGCAGTTTACACTCTAACTTCGCCCTTTCAAGAGATATTTCTCATGAGCCCATCGATTCATTAGGTTATGCCTCCGCCCAATTACCAGCACGTGCAACCTCCCGGGTTATGACCAAACCTCTGTGTGTGGCTGTTCATGCCAGGAATTGGTAAAAAATTGACTATCTCAGACACCATTCCACAGGCAACTCCCTTCCGAATCATCTGCATCAACTGCAGCCGTTGTCATACCGGCTCATTGCGCTGTTCGAAGATACCGACTGGAATCCAAGACAATTTCAACTGCAATTATGCCGATTCAAGAAGATTTCAAGGTTAGAGAAGTGGCAATTGTGAAAGCTGTCAGGCACATTTCTCAAGAGCTCCATAGAAGCAAGTATACGATAGTGGCTCAAGGCCAGCTTCTCAAGTGCTTCAATGTGTCATGAGGAAAAATTTTTTTTCTTGCTATAAATGTTACTGAAAGAAAATGGGCACCGTATTCTATACGAGTGAATCCGTGGACACTGCGGACTACACGGTATAATTATCTGGCTGATACGACAGATAAATGGCCCTATATGACGGCATACTTGTCAACATCCCATTCTCTAGGCCAGACGGCAATGATGCTTTACTGAGGCTACGCGGAAAGTGACAGCTAGGTATTGGCCCTAGAGAACTGCCACAAACGTCTTAATAGGCTCGATTTCCATATAAAATTATATAATGCCATGCCGCTTCCAACGTATCCTTACGAGCCTCCTGCACTGACAAGGTGTTCGCTTTATATTCGCGCCAATTTGCATGACATCCAGCTCGTGGACTCGTAAAACTGTGATATGTACCAAAGTGCGTGACACAGTGGATCCCACACTTATTGCTTCGCGTTATTGTGCGAATTTTTCTTTCTTAAATTTTTATTTGTTTCTTCTATCACATTTTATTCCCTTTACCGCTTTCCCCAGCACAGGGTAGCCAGCCGGTATTTACGCTGGCTAACCTCCTTGTCTTTCTTTCCTTTTCTTTCTCTCTCTCTCTCTCTACTTATTGCTTGTCGCAATAAGACTGCGAACGGCAGGCATTGGCCTTTTCATTAGGGCCAATTGATAACGGGGCATTCAGTGAAAATGTGTTACTGTGCCCTTGGCCGTACGTATCAACGAAGTCAGCTAATAAGGAACTCTACATTTCTTTAACGCAGGCGTAGAAAGAAGGCTGTGAACGGGCCCTTCGGACACGAACACGTATAGTGTCGCATCTTCGTGCCTATCCTCTTGATCTATCTTCATACCCCTCTTTTTCTCCTCCTCCCCTCCCTTCCAGCAGAGTAACAGGCTAGAGAACTGTTAGCTGAGGCCAACCTAGCTGCGTTTTCTCTTATAAATTCATCTCTCTACATGGTCGAGTAAACTGTAGGCGACAGACCGGCCTGAATTTATCGTCGAGCTGAGAGAGAGAAAGGAAATTTAATATAGGTTAGTGAATGATCTAGATTCCAAGTCCAGAGTTCTGCTGGCCATGCGCATCATGTCGATGTGATGGTAGTGGCCCGGTACAGTTGATCCTCGGTGAATGTAGCCTGGTTGAGCCACTGAGCAAATGGAAGTTGGTTGAGCTCTGTTTGGAGGGGAATGCTGGCCATTTATGGCTGCATTCCCATAGAATATGTATTCTGTTAGGTTACGTCTTGTATCGGTGGGCCCACTACAGTATTCTTGTATACCTCATGGAAGAGTATGAGGAGTGTGTGGCGGGTCCGCCATATTCCCCATATTAAGTGGTGTCTGACGGTGTCAATAAAGCATTCGCTTGCGCTTCCCTCATATATCTGCATCAAGGTCTGCTTAATTGTCAGGTTATAGATGGGAAAGTCTTCTCTTCGGATACCATCTAAGGATGAGTGATCCTGACTGAATCCTGAATTCGCTGGCTGATTCCTCGTGCAGTCAGAAACTTTAACTGCAAGCGCATGGCATATGAAGAGGCATCACCCCGATGCTCGTGAGACTAGTCACAAGGCGAAAAAAAAACAGGAGTAAGCAGTGCAATACAAGCGGATCGCGCACAGGATGCTTCAGGCAACATTGAAGGCCAATTGCAACGATATTTCGCTTTAGTTAAATCGATCGTCAGCAACATATACTACTGAAACAATTTTGTCAAAGATGCAGGGCTAGTAATAGTCTAATTTTCTTATTAACAAGCTTCAAGTATCAGCTAAATAACTATGGCCTCTGATATTTTCGACACGCCACGGACACCGCCCAATCGCAGAGGTCTTGCGATGCGTCGCACTACTCAACGTTCCCGGTTTGCGTCATTTCAGGTAAGTGATAAAGGTGGCGGTGTTATTTTTTATTTATTAACACGAAAGTGTTTTATGCCGGGGTCCACCAAGACTTCACTGACGTATTTCCGTCACAGAAATACGTCATAGAACATAATACAAAGAAAGAAACCAGAAGAAAAAGTTCCACAAACATGCAAAATTTGGAAATCGAACCCACGACCTCTCGGTCCGCGACGATAGATCGCCGAGCGTTTAACCCATTGCGCCACAAACGCATTTGCAGAGAGCTACACAGACGCGCCTTATATATCTAACACTCCACCGTGTACCCGCGCTCTTGCTCGGGGCGGTGCCGCCGCCTACGAGCAGAAAAGAGAAGTACTGCATTATGACACTAACGCGCACCGACAGTGAACGCTTCGGTGGTCTCAGCACTACGACGCCTCGATGCCAGCATTCGAAGGGACGCTGGCATCAAGAAGCACTACCAACGCCAGCTAGGTGGCGTTCACCGTACTCAGCACAGCGGAGCGTGGCCTCCGCAATTAGCTCTGAAAATGTTTCTGAAGTTGATCGCGGAGGCTGCAATTACGACGCGCTGTACGCGCTGATTTGACTCGGTGACGATTCAGTTACGTGCTTTGTCTTGCGCGTTGTATTAGTGTGTCAGTTACGTGCTTCGTCTTTCGCGTTGTGCTAGCGTGTGCAGCGTAGTGCAGCTTCCATATGCACGACGGTTGCTCATGGTCATCGACGTTGGTAGTCGTGATGGAGGAGACGTGCCACCAGGCGTCAGCGTGGGTGCATCAACGCCTAAGGGCGCTTTAGCCACAAAACACCAATAGACATTATATATCAATGTGCAATAAACATTACACTACTTCTGTGAAGACACGTTTCACTTTCGTGTTCTATACCGATTCCTATATAAGAGGGATCAACCACATTTTTTTATTTAAGTTTGTGTATCAGAAACGACAACGTTTTCGAGTTTATTGCGACGCATCCACTCGCATTTCAAACGTAAAATTTTGTACGTAGGCTTGGGTTTCGAATGCGGTCCAAACATTCGTTGCAGTTGGCGCAGTAATTGCGTAAAATCAGCCTTCGCTTTCCAGCTAACCACGTCCACTAACTCTTAAGGGTGCTGTCTACGCCAGAGAAATATAGCGCTGTCCTAAAGGACCTTGCAGTTCACGTTACTGAGGTGGACAATCCGTTGTAGAATCCGATATATCGATTGAGCTGCTTTTGAGACAGGTATTGGCGACATCCACACCTGATCTATTATCCAGACCTGGTCGAGCGAGCGTAACTCACGGTAACGAGTTAACAGCGAGAGCGAAATAAGAAGAAACACATAATTACGGGGCGAGCGCAGCAAAATAATTGTTCGTCACGTTCGAAGGAAATGGAAAGACGAGAGAAGACGCGTGGTTGGTGCACTGAAATCCCGGAGGCAACAGCCCTCATTTGCTAAGTGCTTCCTAAATGGCGCCACAATTCCGCACCGCAGCAAACACAGGCATCATCAAGCTACATAGGTGCGTAGTACCTGCACCTTCTAGCGCAAGTTCCTGAAACGTGCACCTGAAGCAGCGATCGATGACCAACCAAGAATACGTAGGTCGGCGGCACCTTGAGCCCCCAGTACCTACAGTGGCACGTTTATGTAGAGAGTCTTTAGCTAATGTAGTGCCAGTGAGCTTAACTCTGATTTCCGTAATCAAACAATAAATCACGTCACAAAACCCATACACATAGGAAAGGAAGAAATGTATTGTTCAAAACAGTGTATACGTGATTCTATGGTGTTAAAGTGAATGTCGCCAGAAACGGTGGCTTGATTAGTCCTAAAGGCCTAGACAAATCAGAATGGCGCGCAGGCGCCATTCTGATTGGCCTCAGCTGTTGGCCTCAGCTACCAGTTCTCTAGCCTGTTACTGACTGTTAAAGTTTCTGACTGCACGAGGAATCAGCCAGCGAATTCAGGATTCAGTCAGGATCACTCATCCTTAGATGGTATCTTAGATGGTAGATCATTCACTAACCTATATTAAATTTCCTTTCTCTCTCTCAGCTCGACGATAAATTCAGGCCTGTCTGTCGCCTACAGTTTACTCGACCATGTAGAGAGATGAATTTATAAGAGAAAACGCAGCTAGGTTGGCCTCAGCTAACAGTTCTCTAACCTGTTACTGACTGTTAAAGTTTCTGACTGCACGAGGAATCAGCCAGCGAATTCAGGATTCAGTCAGGATCACTCATCCTTAGATGGTATCTGAAGAGAAGACTTTCCCATCTATAACCTGACAATTAAGCAGACCTTGATGCAGATATATGAGGGAAGCGCAAGCGAATGCTTTATTGACACCGTCAGACACCACTTAATATGGGGAATATGGCGGACCCGCCACACACTCCTCATACTCTTCCATGAGGTATACAAGAATACTGTAGTGGGCACACCGATACAAGACGTAACCTAACAGAATACATATTCTATGGGAATGCAGCCATAAATGGCCAGCATTCCCCTCCAAACAGAGCTCAACCAACTCTGGACTTGGAATCTAGATCATTCACTAACCTATATTAAATTTCCTTTCTCTCTCTCAGCTCGACGATAAATTCAGGCCGGTCTGTCGCCTACAGTTTACTCGACCATGTAGAGAGATGAATTTATAAGAGAAAACGCAGCTAGGTTGGCCTCAGCTAACAGTTCTCTAGCCTGTTACTCTGCTGGAAGGGAGGGGAGGAGGAGAAAAAGAGGGGTATGAAGATAGATCAAGAGGATAGGCACGAAGATGCGACACTATACGTGTTCGTGTCCGAAGGGCCCGTTCACAGCCTTCTTTCTACGCCTGCGTTAAAGAAATGTAGAGTTCCTTATTAGCTGACTTCGTTGATACGTACGGCCAAGGGCACAGTAACACATTTTCACTGAATGCCCCGTTATCAATTGGCCCTAATGAAAAGGCCAATGCCTGCCGTTCGCAGTCTTATTGCGACAAGCAATAAGTAGAGAGAGAGAGAGAGAAAGAAAAGGAAAGAAAGACAAGGAGGTTAGCCAGCGTAAATACCGGCTGGATACCCTGTGCTGGGGAAAGCGGTAAAGGGAATAAATTGTGATAGAAGAAACAAATAAAAATTTAAGAAAGAAAAATTCGCACAATAACGCGAAGCAATAAGTGTGGGATCCACTGTGTCACGCACTTTGGTACATATCACAGTTTTACGAGTCCACGAGCTGGATGTCATGCAAATTGGCGCGAATATAAAGCGAACACCTTGTCAGTGCAGGAGGCTCGTAAGGATACGTTGGAAGCGGCATGGCATTATATAATTTTATATGGAAATCGAGCCTATTAAGACGTTTGTGGCAGTTCTCTAGGGCCAATACCTAGCTGTCACTTTACGGTGCGGAATTGTGGCGCCATTTAGGAAGCACTTAGTAAATGAGGGCTGTTGCCTCCGGGATTTTTGGCGCGAATATAAAGCGAACACCTTGTCAGTGCAGGAGGCTCGTAAGGATACGTTGGAAGCGGCATGGCATTATATAATTTTATATGGAAATCGAGCCTATTAAGACGTTTGTGGCAGTTCTCTAGGGCCAATACCTAGCTGTCACATTACGGTGCGGAATTGTGGCGCCATTTAGGAAGCACTTAGCAAATGAGGGATGTTGCCTCCGGGATTTCAGTGCACCAACCACGCGTCTTCTCTCGTCTTTTCCATTTCCTTCGAACGTGACGAACAATTATTTTGCGGCGCTCGCCCCGTAATTATGTGTTTCTTCTTATTTCGCTCTCGCTGTTAACTCGTTACCGTGAGTTACGCTCGCTCGACCAGCCACGACAAGAAGACTGATATTGGGACATCTGCAGCACCCACTCAAAAAAGTATGAGCCAGCTATCCTTAAAAGGCGAATACAAATTTAAAAAACACCACACACACACACACACACACCAACAATATGGTCATGACAATGTGCGCCGAGATCATGTACAGGAAATATCAGAAAAAAAAATTGACCAACATTAGGTTCACCTGAGGAAGTAGAAGGTAACACAGGGAGGCTCTGTTTATACCTTTAGCATGTAATTTGTACACAAAGCAAAGGAAGTACATTCATTAAGACTGAAGCTTTGTGCCTCGCAAGCAGGAAAGTGAGGGACAGAGAATTTGTTCATAATTTGTTGATATCCATGGGGCACAATTCCACACAATTGTGCCCCATATCAATGGGGCACAATTCCAGTGTCAAAGTGGAAAAACGTGTATGTGTGTCAAGTGTAGGAAGCCGGTCACGTGGTAGAGGTAGAGTGGGAATGTGAGAGCTGAGAAGAGCCAGTATGTGTAATATACAGGGTGTTCATTTTTAACATTTACAGAATTTTTAGAAATCACCTGTGGCAAGTAGCATAATTTTTATCATTGAGCTGGGTTATTCGATGAGACGGACATTAGTAGCACGAGAAATCGAAATACATATTCAGCTGATTAACAAAAATTCAATAATTAACTTCTTAGTTAATCACTTTACGACACATATTGCAATTTACGAATTGCAGCCGGTGAGCTTGTCTGGCGTATCCACTTGGAATAAATTTCCAGAATGACACCAGTTTGGAGATATGCGCCATCAAACTCGCCGTAAAAATGCACTGTTCTGCTTACTTTTTTACCAAAATGCTGTTTTATACATTGAAGCACAAAAGTAACTGGAGCGCCCATGCATTTCGCCCCACATTTTGGGAATATTTAGAAACTGGTGTCATCCTAGAAATTCATTTCAATTGGATATGCCTGAAAACTCACAGGCTGCAATTAGTAAATTATCTTAAGTAACGTAAACTAATTAACTAAAAAGTTCATTAGTCAATTTTTGCTAATTAGTTGAATATGTGTTTCAATTTCTCGTGCTAGTAATGTCCGCCTCTTCGAATAACCCAGTTCAACGATAACTATTCTAGCTGCCACAGGCGATTTTCAAAAATTCCGTAAAGCTTAATTTTCAACACCCGGTATATACGATATATCGCATATACCGCCAAATCACCACTGAATCTTTCAACAGCGCCACACAGGACGAAGGAAAGAGGCACAGGACAGAGCGCTGACTTATTAAAGCCCGACCCACATGGAGCGATTTTCTTGCGAAAAACTGGCGGCCGCCCGGCGGCCGGCGGCTATTCGCCGTCGATCAAGGCGGGCTAGATATGTTCGCAGGCGCTCAACCGCTTGCCGGAAGCGGCGAATGAAGGCTGTCAGCGCGGACCAATCAGAGCGTGTGCGCGTCCGATTTCCTGCTGCCGCATTTGACTCGGCTAGCCAGCCAAAGAGCCTAGTGCGAACATGGCGACAAAAAAAATCACAGCATATCCACGGGGTGAATGATGATGAGTGGGCGAAGCGCCGGAGGGAATCATCGGATCTCCCGCTTAAGGGGACGCTAGCACAAACGCGTTAGAAACGTGCAGTACTCTCTAGTAAGGGGGAGCGGCCACAGCGTCTTACGCAGCCATTTGCACATGCCGGAACGTGCACCGCGTTTGCCGACGCCATCACATGACTGCTGAGAGAGTATACCCCCCGTATTCATAAACGCTCCTCGACTTGAACTTGACTTGCCACCGCTTTGGGCAGCGCGTTCGAAACGCGTTGAAGGTAAGGCGGAGAGGCCACAGCGTCTTACACCAGCTTCTTACACGGGCCGTAACGCGCTAGCACAAACGCGTTAGAAACGCGCTAGAAACGTGGCCTTTCGTTAATGTTGGGTATTTATTGCCATCGTGGTGCGTGCGTCCATGTCCGCTTCGTGGCGTAGTGGGCTAACGCCGCGCGCTCGGAAGCGAGGGGTCCCATGGTTCGATTCCGCGCTACGGACACAACTTCGGATTTTTTTTTCTCATTTTTCTCAAACTGGTTACACACTACTGGTTACACACTACTACTACGACGACGGGGACGGAACGGGTGCCGCTATAAGGAGCTTCGCCCCTAAAACCTGCGCGCCTCAATGATCGACTGATCACAGCCGTCCAGGCGCGACCAATATGGTTCAGTTGCAGAATAATGGTTCAGTTGCAGATACGAAACTATTTTTTCACTGCATTTTACTGGGGATGGAATCACGCTGTTTCTAGCAACATTGAAATCGCGGCGACGGCAGCCGCCTGTTTTTCGCCGCATGTGGGTGCAGCACCGCGGTGGCACGCTGGCGTTCCGCCACGCTGGAGCGGCCCGCACGAAGTTCGCCGTGAAAGTTCGCTCCATGTGGGCCGGGCTTTATAAACAAATGCTGTCTTTTCTCAAACGGCATATATAGGCATGAGGAAGGTTACAGAAGAAGAAAAAAATCGGCAGGACCAATAGCTTATTGCTTTTGTCGAAAGGGAGAGGGATGGTGAGCTGGCACATATATAACAGCCTCAAAAATTTCTCGCGCGCGCTGTTCGCGGTATTTTTTAACTACTATGCATTTATCAAATATCGCGCAGCAGCCGCACTTCTGGCAATGGGTAGCGTGATGATTGTGCGGCGAACCTTGAAGTGAAGCCGCACGTTCATTCAGGTGGTCGTTGATACACGCACCCGTCTGTTCAATGTAACGATTGCATCTGAGCGGAATTTCATGTACAACCTGCGTGCGCTACTCGACAAACCAGCGCGCATGTTAGAACAAAGCTTTTTTTTACATTTTGTTCTTGATTACGTCGCTTGCATAATCCATTAAGTTTGTTGGGGGCGCCAAAAATTACCTTAGCTCCGGCCAAAGCCACGACTTTCATAACGTTGTGAGACATGCGGTGCACATAGGGAATAAAGGTGAAACTTAGATCTCGAAGGTTGTGAAAGTTGAATTCACTCATAACGTTTTTTTTTAATAACTATAGTTGCCGCAGCGCTGTGAAGGACGTTATCGCAGGAAGGTCGCATTATCTTTCGGCTCGTCGTCAACAGTTGCACGTGCTGCTACTGTTCATACGCGCCCATGCTCAACGTTTTCCGGTGCCCATCCAGCGAAACGAAATTATCATTCCCTCTTCCCCAGAAGGCTAAGCTTTCCCTCTGGCATGCAGTAGTCGGCCCACCAAAGAACTTACTTTATCTCTCCAGTGAACATGTCGAGGGTTTCTCTGCGGCATTAGGTCCCGGTTCGCAAAATAGTGTTCACAAAATACAAAGATAACACGACCTACTGGTACGCATAAAGCTCAGCTCGCTCATAGGCTTTCGTGGTGAAATTTCTACCCGAGTGGTCTCGTGGTCTGATAACGTAAACGCTAAAAAAACACAATACCTTCTCTTTATGACAGAGAAAATAAGGCCTGAAGAAGAGAACTAGTAAGGAAGGCTAGTTATTGACAAAGGAACTAGGAGAACGAGAAGGCCAGGAAGAATATGAGGAGCATTCTGTCGCCAAACCTAATGAAACTGGTGTATGTTTAATGTACTGTATGTTAAAACGTTCGATAACGTTAAAACATGCAACACCTAGGATACGACAGCCTTTGAATGCATCTATGAGTGCTGAAATAGCACAAAAAACTGTCGAATGGTAACTCCGAATTTTTGACCGCCAATTTGCATTATAATACACATAACTAAAACAGGTGTGTGCTGTAATAAAAGCAGCCAGTTTAAAGATTAGATTAGATTATGGGGTTTTACGTGCCAAAACCACGATCTGATTATGAGGCACGCTGTAGTGGGAGACTCCAGAAATTTGGACCACCTGGCGTTCTTTAACGTGCACCTAAATCTAAGTTCACGGGTGTTTTCGCATTTCGCCCCCATCGAAATGCGGCCGCCGTGGCCGGGATTTGATCCCGCGACCTCGTGCTCAGCAGCCACAGCCAGTTTATGATACCTACTCTTTTGCATGCCATATACGCATGTTGAACAAACCTGATAAAAATAATAATCTATTGTAGCGAAACTGGTGTAAATCCGTGTCAAATAGTTCGCGTCAAAACCAAATGGTCGAGGTGACTTCACATCTTATCGAACATTTATTAAAAGGACAAACAACCGTTCAGAACATGAATCGAGATAACCCCGCTAATGCAAAGATCGTGTCTCGTATTGATTAAAAGGGGCACTGTTTTCCTCATTAAATGAAGATTTATATTTTTTTAATTCTTCAGACCCAGTCGCGCAAAATGACTTGTCGCGCCACCACTGTGAGCTTTAGTAATTCACCATGTTACAAGACCGCGAACTACGTAAAGCTTGAAAAATTGATCAGATAGCTAAGAACAAAGCACGGAAGATCAGTTACGCGGCTGCAGAAAATAATATAACCGTGTTCTGGAGAAAATGGAATAAGCTTGTTCTGCAGAAAATGAAATAACATATATGTTCAGCATACCGCGCGACATGTTTATGGGACAGTCTAATTGGAACAAATTGCGAGTAATCAGCTGTACGCAAGCTGCGTTATACCGAAGAAAACCTTGAGCGAGAACGCTATTGTTCGACTGCGTGCTATCGTTAAGGCTGCTATACTTCAGATAAACGCGATTGCCACTCCTGTCATATAACACGCGCCTATATGATGGAAACCCGCTATTTGCGGAGACAGATAACAACAAAGCTTGGCCGCTTCTGCTATCGCGACCTCCCGTAAGAGACGTAATTCATCGTTCACGTGACAAAACACTGTCCCCATTTGCCGTACGGTACAAGCGAGCAACTTGGTCCCCCTAAAATAAGCGGAAGCAATTAGCCGCAGCTGGAAGCGGCGCGTCGTCCCAATAAGGGCAACAAAGGAGCGAGCCGCCGCCTATCGTCTTGGCAGGACTGAACGCCTGGATCGCGCCCGCGCAACACACACGATCTCTCAGAGCACCCTCGAACTAGACAGAAAGGTTAGAAACAAGACCCCCAAATAAAGCACGCGGATTCGTTCTTATATTTTTGCTCGTTTTCTTGCTGGGTCGCTCTAGACAAGCCTTTCCCCCCATCAATGATTGACGTGCCCGTTACCCAACGCAGGTCATCGTCAATCGCCGGTCATCGAATAACAATAGCGCGAAATGATTTCCGCTCACCGACCCTCGAGACACGAGTCCTCTTTTTTTTTCTTCTGCTATTTCCCTTTGCCAAGCACGCCGTCTGGGAGGAGGACTAGAGGCAAACGAACGTCTGGCATAGCGTGTCAGCTGTAGCGTTTCTGAGCGCACTCGTTGTGGGCGAGAAAGAAACCGAGGGTTGCAAGGGACCTAGGTGTCAAAGCGACAGGTCGTGATTGCGTGCGCGAGCAGCTCACTCTCTCAAAACCTGCGAGGCGCCCTTCTACCTTTGCCCTCTCTCTTCTCGGAAGCTTACATTCCTCCTCGGCCACATCTTTTTCTCTTACGTATTCATTCTTTTAGAGCTCGATTTCGCCCCAGAAGCACGGCTTATAAGAAGTGTTTTGTGCCTCCGGAGGCAAGCCTACAGCACAGAACCACTCGTTTCCCCTTCCTCACTTCTTTTTTTTTCATTTCTCTCTCTTCTTTTCTTTTCCTACTCCCTCCAACCTCCCGCCCACAAAGGATCGCTAAGCAACGGATGGATTTGCCACGCGTCCTCAGCATGTCGCCTCACAAATGGGACCTGCGGTGGCTGTACCTGATCGCGTTCGCGTCGGCTCTCCTCATTCATCGCTCCACGGCGTACTCTGTTAAGAGTAAGTCTGCTCAGACATCGGCCCTTTTCTCGGCCGCTGCAGTGAACAATTGGCACGTCGCGGTTAATTTTGTTGGGAGCCTTAGAACAAGCGATCCAGGTCTGATAGCGGCCGGTGCGGCGCCGCGTTATTGTAGTTAAGACTCTGCGCGCGCTCAGTGCCATTGACGCTATTTATTAGGTACTCTGGTTTCTCATTAGCGTACGCAAGTCGCTTGCGTCCACTATTTCTGTAGCTTTATTTTTTTATTTTTGAAAGTCCAGGCAGGTTTTAATAATTTGACGTAGGTTAATTGCAGTTTAATCCCCCCTTAACAATACCATATATAAAGATTACCGGTCACGAACAAGGGCTTTTTATTTTATACTGAAAGTGCTCAAGATCAGCTCGGTTACAATTCTATGTGACAGCAGTCGGAATTTCTGATTCCCCCGGCGTTGATATATATCTGAACTGCATTGTTACCGTATTGTGACGCGGAGACGTACCCGAGAATAGCAGCAATAGAGGAGGAATCTAAGTGAGCTTGTGATAAACCGAAACTTTTTTAAAAGCCACCGCCCTGTGCAAACTTCCTATATTTCCCCCAGAAAAGTAAGAGGGGTAGGGCTAATCATTATGTCAAAGTTGCTACCATAGCTATGCTACTGCCAAAGCGTCAGCGGCTGTATAAATGTGGAATAGAAATTGGAGGCTGCTATACGATTCCTGAACATATACTGCACATCTTTACGAAAGAAAGCGTCACCAGACTGCAGACCAGTCAACATCAATGTGGTTTCACACTGTGTCTCAGCATGGCGGTAATACGGCAACAGAAATACATCCACGAAGCGCTGTGTAGTCCAGGAACAAGGACCTGGCTCCCGCATTATGATTTCAACAGCTCTCTATTTCTGGAGAAAATCCAGCAAGGCCGTCATGCGTTTAGTGAGAAAAAAGAAACGTTCCACAAAAAGATCTACGAAAGAAAAAAGACGAGAGGCAAAATATTGACTTACAGATTTGCATGTCTCAGGGTTAGAAAAGGACCTACTATACACAATGGTGCAATGGTGGGCAAGAACGGCAATCAAATCTTTGTGGTTTACGACCGGGAGTTAAAGCGACGCGGCTTCGATTCGCATCGAAGAGAGAGAAAAGTCGGTGTTTAGAAAGTCTCAGGGACCATTTGACAAGACGTTGTCGTGAGTTTTCTCACATAAGGTGGATCCCCGCCATGAGAGTACAACGCAGGTAAACAAAACGACATGGACGTTAGCTTAACCCCTAGTGATGCTCGCAAATTTTCGAGGCCAGTGCAAAAGATCAACTAAAGCACTCTACAGCGCTCCACCTCGTATGTTCACACTTCAAAGCCTGGTGCGTTAGAAATTTTCTACTAAACAAAAGCTCTCACAGGAGTGTTTTCTCGTATGTATCAGCTATCTAATCGCAATTGTAATAAACTAGATATCCTAAAAACATCAAGTCAAGTTCCGAGAGCTTACCTCAAAAAGCAAATTTAGGCGTGAGACTTGCGCAACATTGCAAAATCAAAAATCAAACACCAATTTCACCGAGCCTGCCCTTGCTGCCATGCAGGTCATGACCGTGCTACTCGAACAACCATGGGGTCATGCGGTACCCATGCTCAGTTCGTCCACCAGTTCCATTCAGGCACGATAGTGTGTTCTGCGACCAAATACTTATTTCCAATTTCTATGAACCCAAAAGGCACATCTTCAAATACAACCCTCATACCCCCCCCCCCCCCTCCTGTATGTTAACTCTCGACCAACGAAATTTTGTTGCGCTACCTTCAATGCTCTTGATGGGAATTTTCAGCGGTATTTCCAACGGATGTAATTTTTGGCGACAGTTCGCAGACATTTCGCCACATTTAGTCGCACCACCCCTCAGCTGCAAACAAAAGAAAGATATCGTCTCACTCTGCTATATGTATTTCACTTGTGTCCTTTTTTTCGTATTTCGTTTTTAGTTTTTAGAGCGTAACCCTTAGGCGCCCGTTCCTGCGGCGAACGTCGGCATCAGCGTAGCCGAGCGAACGAGCGCAGCGAAGGATGAAAGAGCGAATGCGGAGCGCAGCGAGGGATGACAGATGCGAGGCGGAAATCGGAGGAGGAGGGTATGGCGAAAGCGTGAGAAGAAAGTGTAGTGTGGCGATGATAGCTACGAGGTGGCGCCAGAGTAGCGCGCG
Source organism: Dermacentor silvarum (assembly GCF_013339745.2). Classification (NCBI taxonomy): domain Eukaryota; kingdom Metazoa; phylum Arthropoda; class Arachnida; order Ixodida; family Ixodidae; genus Dermacentor; species Dermacentor silvarum. Next base: position 45,972,392 of record NC_051157.2, on the reverse strand, counting down.
TCGTCTCGGAGATCGGTCTGCGGCTGCTGCTGTGAAACACGCCACCGCGTCATCCACGCGCTGCCTCTCACGATCTTCAGATTAGCGAGACAGTTGCGCCACACTTCGCTCCGTTTGCAACGTGCCGCACGAGACATATTGCCCGCGCCAGCCAATATATCGCGACATGAAAACACGTATAGAGCTCTGCTCAAATTTCGCATTAAGACGTATCGTAACCGTCGGTTAACTTTGAAGAAATTAACGACCACAGGTAAAAACAGACGCATTTCTGAATTGACGTAGATATAGTTCTGGCATGTAAATTTTCTTTACGACACAATTCACAAGGTTATCTATAATAATAACGCAACCAAAATAAGGTCACATTATCACTCTACAATTGCTATAGATTATACGATTTTATTTAAGAAACCACAGTTACGTAACCATACAAATATTTTCTATGTTGTTTCTGTCTTTGTGTTTCTGGGTTGTTGTTGTCCTCTTGTTGTTTTGTTTCTTGTTTTTTTTCGCGAAGACACATGCAGACAGGAAGGTTTTACCAGCCTAAATAGCGATCTCATTATGAGCATGCCGTATAGTGGTGGACTCCGGATTAGTCTTGGCCACCTGGGGTTATTTAACGTACATCCAATACAGTGTGCATAAGCGTTATGATTGCATTTTTCTCCCATTGAAGCCGGAAGGACTGAGGGCTGTGGATCACAATCCGCACAAATTTTCCTCTCAGCCTGGGACGTAAACGTGCACTGTTCAACTCGCTCTTATCGTGGCATAAAAAAGTTGCAGTTTCGCCCGAACGGCGAAGCATCAATTGCGACAGCAAATTAGTCGAGAGCTGTACGGAGTAAGTATAGTAGTTTTACCGGCATCTCATTCACTTACTAAATGAATTAATAAGCATGGTGTCAGCGCGCACAAGCAAACATGAACAGATCACACTCGATGACCGCAGACCACTGTCAAAACGCTGGCGTGAGCAAGCGCTGCTGCAGCAGTGAGCGAAGGTTCGTTCTGTCTATCACTTCAACGGAAACTGAGTGGTGAAAGCCCAGCGCATACAAAGGTCAGAGCCGTGAAGAGATCGCTTTCCAGATACGGTGCGCCCGACAGCCCCCAGTCGCACAAAGTACAAGTACGCAGTTGCTGGCAGAGTAGAAGCCGCACCCCCTCCCTCTCGTGCTACCTTCCCGCTTTCCTCCTTTCGCGTGGGAGATTGAGTTGGCAGTTCCTCTTGCGCCCAGTCACACGATACGCATTTGGTGCCGCAGCTAAACGTCGCCTCCCCTCCCTCCCTCCATCCCTTCTTCCCTCCCGTCCCCCCACGGCCTTTCGCAGGACGGAAGATGTCACTTTTGCTCTCCGCCGTGCGTTCGCTCTCCGTGAAAGAGCGCGTCGCTAGTGTGCTTTCACTCACACATACAGCATACGGCTCGCAGCGACGATTTTATCGCCCTTGAACTTTATACGGAACCTCATGGCGACGACGATGGCGGCGCCGACGGCAGAAATCCGCTTGGCGTGTCCATATAATTGCTATCACAGTAAAACGTAATATATCAAATACCTAATTTTATGATTTCTTGAGAAGATGTCTTTACCTTACTGCGGAACCTTCATGTTAAGAAGTTGTCAGGACCTGATGACATCCCGAATGCTTTTGGAAATGCTATGCTGAGCGATGTGCCAAATATTTGTGCGTGTTGTTCACTTGGTTCCTGGATCAAGGTGCGTCACTGTATGGCCGGAGGACCGAGAGCGTCAAGCCTTTGCCTAAAACAGGAGACAAAACGTTGATAAAAAATTATGGGCCAGCTTCATTAACGTCTATGCCCTGCAAAATTCTAGAACATATAACACATTACACATGTAGTCTAATTTCTTGAAAACCAGAGTGTGTTAACAAGCAGGCAGCACGGCTTTCGGCGAGGTTATTCAACCGATACACAATTAATTGAAACAATTCATGATTTTGCTACCACAGTAAATGGAGGAAGACAAACAGTCGCTATTTTTATGGATTTCAGGAAAGTTTTTGTTAGGGTGTCCCGCAACAAGCTTTTTTCATAAATTAAGTTGCTTAATAAGGAACGATCAGTTCTTAGGTTGGATAAGAGCTTATCTGTCGTAACATTATCAATTTATCGCTTTTAATGGGGCTTGTTTAAGCAAAGCTTGTGTTTACTTTGGCGTACCCCAAGTACCTGTGCTTGGTCCGAGTTTGTTCTTGTTACTTATATTTTAAATACATATATGTTGATATTAGGCTTTATGCCGATTACTGTGTACTTTTTATAAAAACCACTTTTATTGAGGATCAAATAAGGTTCAATAATATTTTTAGAGTGTACAAGTGATGTAAAGAATAGCAGGTGAGAATTAATTATGAAAAAAATGTCTGCATTAGAATAGCCCTAAAAAAGGCTGTTCTGTGCTGCTATGGCATTCGTAATATTTGTATTATAAGAAGTTACCAACAACAAATATCTCGGTTTGTGGATTAATAATTATTTTTCTTGAACTAAGCATTATCTATGCTGTGATGGCTAACTGCCTACATAAGCTTTTTGGAAACGAGGTCTTGTTTGCTAACCTTACGCGGGTTTCCAAAAGAACTTCTTCTTGGGCAAGTTGGGGCTGATATTTCCTAGGTAAACTTGACTGTGGCGCAAAATGCATTTTGGGAAAAGGGGACAGAAGGGAGGAGACAGTGAAGCGCCAACACTGAATTGAAATGGCGGCAGTGAATTGGCGCTTCACTGTCTCTCTCTTCTGCCCCCTTTTCCCAAAATGCATTTCGCGCCACAGTCAAGTTTACCTAAGAAATTACGCGGGTTTGACGAGTCTGGGATCTGGCTATCCTGTAACCATTTCCAGAAAAACAAACGGTTGGTGAAGATGTCGTATGAACATGAAAATGGTATTAAACGATACCTCTCCATGCCGATAACACGTAGCAATAGTCAGTAGCTAAGTATATAAACAAAAAAGTATAATTAGCCATATACACTAATACGCTAATTGAGTGCGCGATGTCTTACTACCAGCGCCATCTGCCAAGTATGCGCTAACTTTACACGCGTGCGTGGGTGTCCCGGATGTTCTCGCACGCGACATGCTTTGGCCACGCACGTCAAGTTTGCGTGCATTTGAAGACAAGGTCTTTCTTTGATAACTTCACACGGGCTTGGAGTATCTGGGATGTGGCTATCTTGTGGCCGCTTCCAGAAAGAAGGTAAAGGTCGACAGTCGACGCGAAATAAGACAAGGTCGACTAATTGCGCGCGAAATACGATATGAATAAGATATTAAATGATAGGACAATCAACATTAAAAAAGACAGAGACAGAAGAAAAGTATAATCAATATTTAATCATCGAATCATTTGAGCCACCACGTACGTCGACCCTGTCTTGTTTAGCGTCCACACTTAGTTGACCCTTTCTGTTCACTTCAGGCGCTCCTTGAAGCTTTTCCACATGTGTTCTCTGTCTTCTCGCCCATAAGTCTATCATTTGTCCAATCATAGAATGTGCAGTTAAAATATGGGACTCGTTTACTAAGAGCAATTGGAAAAAGTTCACTACTCAAATTCAATATTTCTTTCAGTTAGTGAGAGGGCAGTATAACATATAAGCATGTAGCACTTTTACATATTCCTCTGGCTGTGCAAATTCATCAGCATCTTTTTCTCACCATAAAGTCGTTATCTGCTCGAATTAAATGCTTTAACTATTCTTAATTCTCTACGGCCATTACAGATTGAAACAATCTCAGCAACGACGTCGTAATACAGGGCTCACGGTCATCATTTAAAAACCACCTAGCTTGAGTTTGATTTTTCTGTTATTTATTTGTATATTTTTATTTGTCTTCTTTTGTAATTATGACCAGCCTTGTATTTTTGCGCATATCTGTTTGTTGTTTGTGACAAAATGTTCATCCACTCTTGCTATTATTTGGAAAAAAAGATCGCAGTACTGATAACTAAAACAAAAGATTTTTTTCTTCTTTTCAGCATCACATCACATACTACACCTTCCCGCGAAGCCCTAAATTCGCTTTCTCACAGTGTAACCCCTTGTCCGTTTTATGGTGTTAATGTTTGCATTTCAAGCGAAGGCGAAATGCTCAAGCGTGCGTCCAGGTCAGCTATGAATGTGATGTGACCATGTGAATGACCGTCGGTGTTTCCCGTCTGAAAAGAAATGCGTTCAGCACTCTCCCACTGGTGTATATATTGAGTGTTGACCTCGACAAAATTTATCTAGTGTCGTATACGTATATTGAGAATTGACGTCATAAAATTAACTACTGCGTTCAAGGAAAGTTGGGGTAACCATTTAAATGTTAGTCCATAATTACATTATGCCAATAAAAGCATTTTCCTATATTGGCTTTGACGCCGAGACAAGCACACTTTACCTTTGAATCAAGCCCGATTTAGGTAGCCGCTTCAATTTTATTGCTTTGATTTAAGCTTTGCTATTTAAATGTATCGTTTAACAAATTAAGATGTCACAATATAATAAGGTAACTGTTAAAAGGGCATGAATAAAGTTAACGTGGTGCCTATATGTTTACCAGGAATTCTACGTGAGTGTTGCATGGCAAAGGATTCTGCTACACTGTCATACATTCGTGCCTAATTATCAATTTTCTTGACGATATAGATTCTTTGTGTGTTGTTGTCTAAATAAGCAATCTCAATCTCAAAAATTTCTACATAGCTCACTGGCGGTCACTTTTTAGTCACAATATTTCAAAAGCAACTCTCGAATCTCCCAAGTTACGTACTATCAAATTACATCGTTCATTTCCAAACAGAATGGAATATTTGTTTCAATGTTAACAAACAGCGACTGTAATGACTTAATCAAACCGTTATACAGCAAATAAATATATGATCAAGCAAACAAGATATAAAAAATCTAAGCTTATTTTCCCATTATATACTGTCGTCCAAGATTGTAAAGGATTTGTGTTATCTGAGATCACCGCCAGCGCACTCAGACAATAGTGAAAGGAGCCGGCAAGAGATAAACTTGTGAACAACGTTATCTTGTTAACCCACGTAATCATCCACAGCCTCAATTTCAACACTGATTTCAATATCTGCATGATGCAAAATGCACATTGTTTTTTGGTTTGTGTGGGCGAAAGAGACAGACAGCTCTTTATTGAAATCACAGAGAATTCTGTTAGCGTATATGTAAGCGAGTACATGCTATTCCGCATAGGGAAAGGAATCGAGGACAGAATGAAATAACTAATTATTCTATTAATTATCGGATAAAAAGCTACTTATTTATAAGATGAACTATACCGATCGACACCCCGCCATAACTGGGCTGCGCAAAATTCTCAGGCTTAATGCAATAACGTTACCAGGCATGAGCATTCAATGTTCCAAAGTTTATGAACAGGCTGCGCAGATTCACGATTAAGACTGGCTACGAAAGGAAGAGTAGGAGAAGAACGCTTACTTTTTTTATTGCGATAGCAATTATATGGACACTTCAACCGGATTTCTGCCGTCGCCGTGAGGTTCCCTATAGATAAAATCTTCGCAGCGTGCCGTATGCCCGAGCGGAAGCGTGCGGGGACGCGCGCTTCCGCTCGGGACGAAACGCACTCAATTCCCACGCGCAAGCAAGGAAGCGGGAAGCCAGCGCCGGAGGGAGCGGGGGGGGGGGGGGGGGGGGGGGGCACTTCTACTCTGCCAACAACCGCGCTCGTCGCTCGCCCGCACCGTCTCTTATCTTCACACGGCTCTGACCTTTATGCGCCGTGCATTCGCCGCTCAGTTTCCGTTGAAGCGATAGACCGCACGTATACCTTCGCCCGCTGCGGCGTATGCGCTCGCTGCCAGCGTTTTGACAGTCGTTGTCTGCAGTCATTCAGTGTGATCTATTCATGTTTGTTTGTGCGCGCTCACACCACGCTTGTTCATTCAGTTAGTAATAGTCGGGCCACATTTTCCAACGCACGCTACACATGCAATGCTGCCCGGATCTGCAGTCCACGAGAAGCGCTTCTCATTAACACCACCGTTTCACACGCGCCTTCTCGTTGTCATCGAGTCTCTCGTCATGTCGGTCTACTTACGCCGCAGCGCACCTGCTTACTTAATCAGCTCATGTTTACTACAATTCATATTGCTACCAAAGCCGCTCACCTTACTTCGTATGACATTGCTGTGTTGCTATCGCATTCATTGCTTCGCCCTTAGGGCTAAACTGTGACATTTTTTTTCTTTTGTAGAAAGCTGCACAACGCCAGATGGCACAAAATCAGAGGGCCAGGTCTGGTATGACGACGCACGCTGTATTAAGATGACGTGCATGCAGGGATTTCCCGTTACATCCAGGTAAGAAACTGGGAGTGTTCGACAGCTTCATTAGGCTGTTTTGTGTCATGCGCTTTGTAACGGAAAATTTTGAGAAATCTCGCTTATGAGTATTCTGTGTGCAAGAAGCACGTCAAATTCCTGCAGACCATCCCACGCGGGCCTGCCCATATTCATTATTTTTGTTTAAACATCTTCATTTGCGTATGCTATTCTTACGAACTTGTCATGCGTGCATTCGGCTGAAGCCATACGGTGCGGAAGAGTGCATATAATGTTTGGAAGATGTGACGTTGTAACTCTTACCATTAACACAAAGATTTATATCTAAAGATCTACTGATGATAAAACAGCACCTCAATCACCACAATCATATTGTGCTTTGCAACGTGTTCATTTGGGCTGGTTGATGCATCTTGTGTTTAAAATTCTACTTTTTTACAAGATAGTGTGGCTCGTGCACCGCATACATGTGTCGTCTAATCTGTTTTATAATTTGCGCCTGAGGTAGAGCCGCAGGCACGTAGAAATTCTGCAGCACACACGCAGAAGCATAATTATTTTATTTGCGCCCAAAAGCGGCGTTCGTTAAGCTCATCGGTATGATCCTGGACGGGGTCATCTCAACAAGAAAAGTTCAAGCATAGTAGAATGGACGAAATCTTTTCAACAATTTGCATGTGATGTAATTTATTCTGATTAAATTTGAAATGTTAGCAACCTTTAATGCCCCATGAAGCGGAACATCCGGCCAGCGTCTGATGGTACCAAAACCCACGTGACCAAGTGATGACGTCACATTCCCGGCGCTGGACCTGCTGCGGCTTGCACTGCGAGATCCCACGGTGAACAATCCTGGCGTCGGACGGAGGCCAGGAAAAACTGGTTTTGCCCAATTCGAAAATTGAGTTCACCCACGTTCAAAACCGACCTGGCCCACTCCAAATTTGGCTTGGCCCACACCCAAAAAATTGACTTTGCCCAATTCGAAAATTTAGTTGACCCATGTTCAAAACCGACCTGGCACACTCCCAAAAGTGACTTGGCCCACACCCAGAAATTGACTTTGCCCAATTCAAAAATTGAGTTGACCCACGTTCAAAACCGGCCTGGCCCAATCGCAAAATTGATTTGGCCCACACCCAAAAAATTGACTTTGCCCTATTCGAAAATTGAGTTGACCCACGTTCAAAATCAACCTGGCCTACTCCCAAAATTCGCTTGGCCCACATCTCAAAATTGGCCGCCCAATTAAAAAATCGAGTTGGCCCACATTCAAAACCAACCTGGCCCAACGGCGAAATTGACTTGTCCCACCCCCATGATTTGGTTGGCTCATCCTCAAAATTGAGTTTGCCCAATGACCAAGTGACCTTTACACAGGACCAAGTGAAAAGTACCGCGCGGAAGAGTCAGAATGCTTTCGCATTCAATGTATGTAAGGTGACTTAAGTGCCTCTGTAACTTTGGGTCACCGGCTTCTCCACAAAAATATATTATCCAATGAGCAAAGTATGATGACATGAAGTGATATAAAAACAATTCCAGCATTAAAGCGCCTTTCGTAATGATGCCCTAAACAGTCAATATAGAAAAAACAGTGCATCCTGCGCTTTCTAGAATTAAACACAAATAATAAACATCTCACGCCAGGATGCTGCGAAATAACACTAACACACAAGCACTATACAAGGTGTTAAAGAAAAACAATTTCACTTTCAGTAAAGAAGCTTATTAAAGCTTTCAGAGCTGATCGCAGTAATGATGCGTTATCCAATGGTTCAAGCAACTTCTATATGCTGAAAGGACAATTATCAAGGACGATTCTTGTTGCTTTCAAAGCCCATCACTGCGGTTCAAACTAAGGGCAGTCTCTTGTAACGTGTTTTACGTTCTCCCGTAAATAGTCGCACGTGCAACAAGGCATAGCTGAACGATGTATATGATACAAAGAGCTACCTGTATAGGCCACTTGCAACCTGATACCATACGAGTCTGTATCACGGCCATCACAAGCAAAGATCAGAAACTGTAGATGGGCGTCAACTCTATGTGTACGGGGTCCCAGCTAACTTTAGCCTAGCTGGTCAACGAACAAAGAATATTTCAGAACGTGGCTCTAAATACAATTTTAAGACATGCGGTGTTCGGTCATCCGAGGTCGCACGACTGAACACCGTAGATCTTATTATTGTATCTTGAACCGTACTTTTCAATTTCTTTTTTTTTTTGCGTTGAGCAGCTTAGCTAACGTTAGGTGGGACATATGGTAGAACATTATTCACAGAATTGGCCTAAAATTGGTGAACTTGTGCTATTATAACTTGCATAATTGTTTCGTTCTCATGTTATCATCAGCCCCTGTGAATTGGTTAGTAGTATGACAGGAGTGGAAATATGCGCGTCTCTAGCCATTTCGTCAGCTTCAGTGTTTCCTGCTATACTGACATTTCCAGGAATCCATTGTAGGTTCGTTTGATAGCCTGACGATGCAGCTAGCAGTGAAACCCAATAAATGACAACTGCGTTTGGGTCACGTGGGCAAAATCACCACAAACATTGAAGAGCCGACTTTCAATCCGTTAGAACAGACCACATAACAGGTTTATCCTGTGCTTAAATGAATTCAGCGGCCAATAGTATTCCATCAAGTTCGGCTACCATTGATGATGTCCCATGTGAAAGACAACTGTGCCATCTTTCCGACATCCGAGGGTTTGGACTTGCAAGTGCGAATGTTGATCCTGACGAAGTTGTTGAACCATCAATATAAATGTGAATGCTTTCATTCTGCTAATCAAGTAGGTGACACAGAGTCAACACTTTAGCAAAAGGGGCGCAAATAGCCCTTTTTTGTACAATGGGTTATGTCGGCAGTTATCTGCAGTGGGAGTAAAAGGCCAAAGTGGACAGTGGGAATCTACACTCCACTGTGCGTGGTCTGGAATCGAGAACGCAAGACTGCCAAGTAACAGCCCGAAGAAAATTATGTTCGTTGCTATATTTAATGTGGCAGGTCATTATAAATTAAACATTGCTAAGCGTAATCTATTTCACATTCGTTACAGCTGGCATTCCTAAAGGAAGGCACACATTAGTTACCCACTGGTACACCAGACAGTGTATTACACTGTTTAAAAGCAAAGCAATCATATCACAAGCGCAGACGAAGAGATTAACCGACTGTGTAAAGGTTGGTTAAGTAAATAAGTAGTTCTCTACGGTTAAGCGATTTGAAATTGGCCCTCAGCGCAAGTACCTTCCGCAGACTGAAAGCAAGCATTTCGCGATTTCTCAAGTAGCCCCTAGCTTTTCCGCCCGCTCGAGCTCGGTGTGAACGGGCACGTTGACACCGAAGGTTTTCCCCGCTTCTCGGTTGCCCGCTCGCCCATTTTGGCCGCTCCGCCTTCGGTGTGAACGTGCCTTCGGTGTGAAAAGAGCGCCCAGTACTTTCAGGTCACGAATGGCATGTGCGTAATCAGCGTGACATAGCATTCTCGACAGGAAAGTAGTCAGCGCACGGTTAAGGAAGAAAACGCAAACAAGGCAGATGAAGATCACTGTTGTGTGACAAGATAAGCCCCAAAGAATGCAAACTTTCTTAAGAGTGTGGGAGCACTCGGCTTGCCGCTTCTACGAGAGCGTGTGCAAATATTTGCCTCAAAAACTGAGCAGTGTTTGTAAAACGTTTCCAAGTCACTTCATGTTACTGTATCGGTGGGGTCATAGCCGTGTACTGGATTCGCGGTTCAGTTTTTGTTACTCCAAATCCTAAGATCCTCGGAGGGAGAGGCAGAGTGCGGTGATCCTCGACCAGCTTATGAACGTCCCGGAAACCCCGATCTGATTATGAGGCACGCCGTATAGTGTGGGACTTTATTATTTTGACCACTAAGCTACCGCGGCGGGCGGAGAGAGTTTCCCTAAGTCTGCTTCTGGGGCGCGCATTCACAAAACTTCCCTTTTTCAAGTGTTGTAACGATTGTCCACGATCGCGATAAGGGCATTGCTATCACGCTGATGACTACCATGAGTGGCAGGGGGCTGAAAGCCGATCTATGAGGAAGTGTCCCTAAACTAAAGGAAAGTTTCTTGAATCTGAACGTTGGATAGTTTCCCAGGCCAGGAGAGCTGAGCGATTGGGATTGTTGACGGACCAATACAGCTCGTGGAGTGGCTCGGAAGCTTTCGATAGATATTGTATAGGTGTCACCCATCAGCACGCGTACATTTTCCAATGATGAGCCTGATGTTCAAAACCATATGAAACTGCAGCTGCGGGAAGCCGCAGCCGAGGGGCAAGAACTGCAGACCGATTCCGGGCAAAGGACGCTTCCCCGAGTGCTGCACAAAGCTGCTCTGCCAGACAGGTAAGTTGTTGAAAATGTTGTGTTTATCCAGACAGGTAAGAAGGACCACGTATATGTTCCTGATTTTTTATTATTTTTTAAGTGACAGCTGGTTTTTACAATGCGTTATTGTACGAGTAGTTACCAATTGTATTCCACTCCGCTGCTGGTGTAAATCCTCAGCAGTGGTGCAATCGTGAACCCGTGGCTTCCTTAAATGTCTTTTTTTTTTTACGAGAACTGTCAATGAGCACGAAAACGTGGCTATAAGGCATTGTGGTTAGACAAAGCGTTACAAGATGTCGCGACCAGCGTCCACTAACCACCCGGTATTTTACGCAAACGCTATTGCGTTTACCGGATTACCGGGCATGCTCAAATTCGAATGTTTATGGACAAGCAATATCAGACTTCCGTTCCAGATTTTCCATAATTGTATTGCAGCTCAGAGTACACCGGATTACTGGAGACGTACGAGCCGAATGAACAGCCGAGTTGGTGGCACCATTTTGTTGCTAATATCATAATGGCCTACGATATTCAGCAAACAATTGTTGTAAGCTATCCGTAATGACCACATAGCTAACATGCAGTTTCCTTCTTTTCCTCTTACTCCTGATTTTCCTTAGAACACTCACGTAAAAAAAAAAAAACGTTTCAAAGGCGTAGCTTAACAACACGTCAGATGATGTCGCTACCAGTGCAACTATAGCCGTAAACCGCTTCGGTAAATTAATATTCCGTAAAGAATAGCACGTTTATGGACAACCTTAGACTCTCTGCTCTCTCTATTTTGCCTCTGCTGTTCAGCGAATTCATTTGAGCCCCTCCATAACATACACAGCCGACCAGGTGGATTAAAGCCACACATGAATACCCTTGATGGAAGCACCAGGCACGTCAATCAAAGTGCTTTATCGGGGATGGCTTCCGCCGCTTACCATAATTGCATAAGAATCAGACAGCGCCCAAACTGCCCACTTCTACGTCCTTGCTACTTGTTTGCCGTCGGGGCAGCGAAAAAAAAGAGTAAAATTGACCTTCGCTTAGCATGATAAAATGAATTGTCGAACCCCAGAAGTGTTTGTACTTTTACTTACCAGGGGGGGCACCTCAGGATTTAGCGTTGATCTGTATGCTGAACTGCGATGTTGTACCATTAAGCACACATGTCTTGCGTAATAAAAAATAATAATTCCTGCGTAAAACCTAAACATATATTGTCTGCTCGTAGCTACCGGGGAGTTCGCAAGGTGGATCCACTTGGAAAGAATTCTGAGGATGACAATGGAGTTTCGAGATATGAATTCCCCAACTTTGCGAAGAAATGCATTGGTATTCCACTTTATTTTGTCCTTGAATGCATAAAACGACGTTTTGTTAAGAAAGTAAGTGCAACGACAGTGCTTTTTTATCGCAAGTGTGATGGCGCATATCTCGTAAATGGTGTCATCCAGACAATTCTTTTCAAGTGGATATCCCTTGCAGTCATACCTACTAGAATTTGTAAATTGCAATTAGTGATTTGTTCTTAATTAGTTCATTATGCATTTCAACTTTTTGTACATGTAATGACCGCCTCTTCGGGTAGGCCAGCCCATGGACTAGAATTATGCTATCTGCCACAAGCAATTTAAAAAAGTTTTGATAGCGCTCGCTGAAAAAAACTTGTATATTCACAGGAGAAAATAAGATACAGCGTAAAACAGCATAACTGATTAATATTGCAAAAAAAGGAGTCTGAATGAACCATTGCACATGCGCAAGAAAGATATTTTCCAACCAATATACCAACATGTCTTTTTTTTTTCGAAATGGCGCTACGGAAAGACACGAACACGGAATGACACTAAGAACACAAGTACTCTCGACCAGAGTAGAACAAAGTATTGTTGCTATTTTACAGCTTCGCCTTTACCCCCGCCAAAGCCCTCCTCTGCGGGGTTCGGTGGTGGTAAAGACTATTGAATGGCAATAACAGATTTCTTCTTCGTGACCTCGTGTGGGTGGGAGGACTATAACGACATGAAATTTTCAGTCTTTGTGCTGGCATTTCCCCCCTGGATATAAACAACCCCAAAATGTGGTCCGTTTTGATGAGGAATCGAAAAAGACAATATATTGACCCTTTACGAAATTTTGTAAATCGGCTTCTGCAACGCTATTTTCAAGCAAGAACTGTTGTCCACTGACTACATTGCTGATCTAAGTGCGTCTCCCCCAGGAAGAAAGCACGTAGTTTCTCTCTGAAATGTTCTGGCTTGCCACAAAAAGCGTATTGTTACCATTCAATGCCATTTAGCCCCGCCGTACCTACGTCGAGTAGGGGGAGGTGCGTGGGTTTTGTGGTGGTAGAAGCAGGTATTGAATGCGAACAATAAATTGTTTTGCTAGTCGGGGGGCGTGGTAGATATATTGTTTTTCGCTGAAAAACAGCCTTCCTCGTGCATGCGTAGTATATTTTCGTCAATCGGCATGCAGCAGCAACGCGCAAGATATGCCCTTGTGCACCGACTCGTGCTGCTGATGGTGCAGATGCGCCATTACACAAATTATCCCGTTGCGATGTACCACAGCAATGCCACATCCATTGTAACGTGACATGCAACTGCTACTTTGACGAAGAACTTATGCTCATAAACTCATTTCGGCACTTTCATGACAACATGGGGATATCGTACGAACTGGCTGCGCATCCGCTTTAGCTTACGGTCAGATTTGCAGGCCCTAGCCCGAGAGCTTAAAAGCACAAAACCACTTCATTCAAGAAAGAGTATCTCCACTCCCGTAATTGGTACGCGCCCGTCATAGGCGTCTCGCGAGGGGAGACACGCGAAGGTCGTGCAGGTACACCATGCATGCCAAATAGCGCTGAATGCACCGGGGAGGGGGGGGGGGGGGGGGGGGGGGAGACAGGGAAGTTGCGTGTCCACTTTAAAAATTGCCTGGACACTAGTCCGTGAACAAAGGCGGGGCCTGCAAATGACCTGAAAATTTCTGAAATCTCATTCTATCTACAATGGGCGGCTCAAGTGCCTTTTTATACATGCACTCATAGTGTTTCCTGCTTGGGAGGCAATATATGTGAGTGAATTGCGCTAATATTCGCTGTTGTAGATACTGACAATGGTCTCTTCTCTTCCCTGGCTCTCTATACTTTCTCCTATTGTGCTCTCTTTGTATTGCACCCTTCTTGCTGGCCGATGTTCAGATGTTGGTGAGCCGTCAGCGAGCCAGTTGCAGTGCAACCAGCATATTTTTTTTTCATAGCCAGGCACGCAGACGCGTACACAGATGCACGCTGAACGGCGCATCGTGTATGCGTCGTTAGAACTAGGGTATCGAGCCGCAACTGAACCCAACACCGCAACCGGAAAAAAACGTTATTTTTGCTCTAACCGGTACTGAACCAGAACTTTACGATTTGTTTCACGACGGAACAATACCAAACGGCAAAAAAATTAATAATTCACAGGGTCTCTTATGTTATCCTTAAGATCACTTGAAGGCGAAAGCACAAGTGCCGATGCATTAAAGACGGACACATGACGTACACATCCCCCTTAATTGGCTTAGACTACTTCGCTTAGTCATCCCTCTTAATTCGCTTATTCATACCCCTTAATTCGCTTACTGTACTTTGCTTAGTCATCCCTCCTAATTCCAAAAGTCGAGCGCTCGAATCCCACCCAAGGTCGCGGGTTCGAGTGCCTTAATTACCTTTATCTTAATTAACTAAATTCGCCTTCATTAACTCCAAAGGTTGTGGGTTTGACTCCCGCCAAAGGTCGGGGGTTCGTAGCCTTTATGTACCTTTCGTGTCGCCGACGCGTTTTCGCACAAGGTCAACTGACTGATGAGACATATAAGACGTTCGCCTTAATAATGGTTTTTGGTGCAGGTTGGCCAGCTTTTCGGGAGCTTTTCATCCATGCATTGCCTGCACTTGTGGCTCAACTATGCTACCTATTTCTACACACAATCTTCCACTGATTTTAAAAATAACAGCACCGTTAGTTTCGTTTTCGGGGTATTTCGTTGAACTGCGATGCGTGCAAAGTACCTGGGACAGTGCAGCACAAACACTTGTTGCTTCACCACAATATGGCTGTGAACGCGAGGCATTGATCTCTTTGTTATCGCCACTTAACAACCAGCCGTTCAGTGAGGCCCCTTGATCGAACATATCAATGAAGCGAGCCATCAATGCTCTCTTTTAAAATTAGGCAACTCAGGCCTGGATTCAAGGCTGTGAACGAGCCCTTCGAACACGAACGCGTAAATAATCGCATCCTACTGCGTGTCCCGTCTTCCCTTTCTCCCTGAGCAGAGTAGCAGGCTGGAAGACTCTGCATTTCCTCAATATATACTCCTGTCAGTAAGCGAATTGAAAGGATGAGTGAGCAAATTAAGAGGAATGAGACAATGTGAAAAAAGAGATTGTGAAACTAAGTACGTCATTTGTCTTTAGTGCATCCGCACTCAGGTTGTCGTCTTCAAGTCGTCTTAGGGATAAAATAAGAGACCCTGTGTATATCTTTGGAAACAGGAAGCCTGGAATTTCGAGTCAGGAAATGTCGGCACTTTTTACAATGCCATACGCGTTCGCGAAATTCTTTTAAAATTATTGCTGCTTCATGTTGGCCTAATGCGGCGAGAAAAAGTCAGACGCTATGCTCCTATACATTGTGGGGTTCAAGAAATGTTCATTTTATCGAAGAGAGAGCTTGAGTTCAGGCGAACCACCTATATTGGTGCTCTTTTTTATTAGTATTAATATTACTTGAGTTTACTGGACAGTTTGGCATGAAAGGTGATGCCGGCTGCTCTTTTTTGCGTCATCAGAAAGTACACATTAAGGTTAGGCCAGCTCCCGCCGACAAATAAAGAACAATAACGAAAAAATGCAAATAAATGTAGGATCATAGTCACTCATTGTGCACATATTTTCTTCTTCATTTAACTTGTCATATAACACTCCATTTAAACTTGAACTGTCTGTTTTGAATTATGAGAACTTTCGCCAACGAAAGTTCTTGCACCCCACTGACGAAGGACACCGAACTACTTCATCGCATCACATTTTTCGTCTGCCTTCGTCAGTCAAACGCCAATAGGCGAGAGTCTCTACCAATTCGATAAGAGGGCGACATCAAACTACAGCAAGGCTAAAACACATTGTGGTTCATTATCCCGTCTTATGTTAACTCATTTAGGTATTAAATAATAAAAAATATTATAATCCCGAATCAATATTCTTATACTATTGTGTTTGTTCCTGGTGTCACGCGTGTTTAATTCGAGAAATAACCCAAATAGAAAGCCATTTAGGTAGCAACTATCGCCGCTATTCCAGGATTGAACGAATTGTTCCAACAGTTTTGTTCGAACAGTTTGAAATATTGTTCGAACAGTTTTGCAAATTTCGGGAACTAAATTAGCCTTGAACTTATGGCAAATCGCCACAGCAGTGTGCTATGAAGTCTTTGCCGATTTTGTGGTGTACAACAAGCTCAGCTTTTAAAGTTGTGAACTCTCGCTTTTAGAGTAAGTTTGTACAACAGCCAACAGTATATGCAAACGCTCTTCACGAGACTTGTCTCGCAAAGAGCAACCCGCCGGAGTTACTCGCACAACGAATACTCGACTACTCATCCTGGGAAAGGCCAATACATAACAAATGTGACCCAACCGAATTGAAATTAATCTTGGTTTTGTTGTTAGGAAACGTTTTAAGCCGCCGAACAAGCACCGTTGCATGAAAACTTCAGTGCATGCGTTAAGTTCCTAACTTGTCACGTATCGCTGTAGCGTATACCACGTACCAACAAAGATAAAGTTAATTCCACCAATAATCGGACATTTAAGCCCGTAACTATATTCCGCTGCGCAAGGATATTACCTGTGTATGACTCGTACCTTTAGCAGGGCTGCAAACTACTTGTTAGATGGACTATATAGTTAGATTCGTTCAACGGGCCTTATTACTGGTTCAGTCCGCATACGAGCGTGACATGGCTGAACAGCGACGAATCGCGCCGCTAGTAGCTCGCCTGCGGCGTCCATGTCAGGCTCGTACGTATTGTTGGATCCGTAGTGTGGGTAAAGATATATCGGGTGCTGTAACTTTGAGAACCGGACGCAACTTACGACGAAAACTATATTCTAGGCGAAGGGCTCGATTTCTTTTCGTTAGTTACACCCACGCGCGAGGCAAACTCACAATGAAGTCAGAGAAAGCGTTCGGGAAATTAACTGTTGTATTTAATTGAAATATAGAAATAATAAGGAAGTGGAAGTGGACGAAAAAACTCGCTGGAGGTTGGGGCCGAACCCAGGTCACTCCGACCATTCTTCCGTCAACGTCCTTGGATATATTAGTGTTTATGTACAATAGGAGCACCGGGAGTGTTATCCAGCGCCACTGACGACCACAGCGGCGGGTATGGAGCCTCCGTTCCACTACATGCGTCACGTAATACGGGCCGCCAAGCAGCAAATATAACTGCTTCTACCAGTCGCCTCATGACTAAGTCTATTTCTGCAAAGAAACATACATATTCAAGCATGTATACCGTTCTGGGGGACACTCTAGTAAGCAATGGTCAATGTGACCAAGAGCTTCACAATGCATACACGCTAAAGTGCAAGGGACATTTTGTAGCCGCGAGTACATTGGATATTTAGGAGAGAGGTGCTTATAGGCTCCTTCTAAAGTTGGTCTGTGATAAGGTTGCTGGAGTATGAATGGCGAGCTGTGTGTCGACGGGCTTTGGATAACATGTTGCACTCCGTGTCAAGGAAGACGACGGGCTCCAGACCGTACAGCGTTCGATAGGTGGCGCTTGGCTAGGTCCACCGGCAGCATGCAGCACTCCACCTCCTCCTACCGTTCCAGGGTGTTGTACGTATGACATGAAGTCCTGTACTTCGACGCGTGCTACCTATGATGTTTCAGTTTTGTTTATGTGTTTTTCTAGCTACATCTTCTGTCTTTAAATATTCAAGTTTCGTTGAAATTTTTATTATGTAGTTGGCAAGGCGTACTTTCCATCATGCTCCAAATGAAGCTTCCCTTTGATATCTAATTTGTGCTGTAGTGAGTGCGACCATATACTTGTCGTCTGTTCAATCTAAGCGTGACGCGCCCAGCACATTAGCATGCACGCAACTGTTAATAAAGCTGCGCGTTGCGCTGCACATATCAGCGACCTTACGGATAAAACCCGATGTTAGAACGGTATACCCCGTTCAATTCTTATATTTATCTCTTTTCATTCTTTCAGGGTTAGCTCCCAGCAAAATGGGTTCACTGACGCTACAAGCGAGGAAACTATTGCTGGAGTCCGACCCGATACCAGTGAGGGGTCCGAGCCAAGTGCCTGCCATGAAGCGTGCTGCGCCTGAGGCCCCAATGCCGCTGGCCAGAAGTGGCCACAGCAGCGCTCGAAGCTTGAGTCCTAGACTTATCAAGCAGGTGTTAGAGAGAGGCCGCAACAGTGGCGCAGAATCGCGTGCGGCCGAAGCGACCAACATGATGGAAACGTTGCCCACAGTCGGTCTTGGCCGCAGTGACGCCGAAGGACGATCTGGACTGCCAGAAGATATATAAAGATAATAATAAATGTACTCGTCATAACACCTCCGGCCAGTGTTTTCTCTATTTCCTTTTTTTTTTTTGTCAGAGCGGGGTTGACCAACGCGAGTGACGCGCCAGGTAATGCGATAAGTGAAAACAGAAAGGTGAGTTTAGCGTTAACATATTCGCTGGGATCCTCGCGCAATCGATCCTGCTCGCCTTCGTAGGAAGGGTGAGTTCATGATTGAGTTTCCTTCGCAAGAAAAACATACCTCGCATTTTCCGTTCGCCGTTAGAAATGCAGTACTTCAGATTGATTGATTGATTGATTGATTGATTGATTGATTGATTGATTGATTGATTGACACACTAAGACGACAAGTGAAGAAGAGAGAAGGAAAGACAAGAATGCCTAAAGGGGCTCTAACAATATACCTTTGGATTGTGGTGGGAATCAGAAGATCATGTCACACTAACGAAATTGAATTTATATTCTTAAGTTAACTCAGAGTGGCACAAAAATGACATGTTGCGTCACCTGACGGTGAAACAAACCAAACTGTATACCACCACGTCACCTAAAACACGCGCAGCGAGATTTATTTTGCTTACATACGTTGATTAATTGTCTAAAATTGTATTTTATGTGCCTCTGCTAAGTCTTCGTTGCTTCATACAGTAATTATTTTGGTTGACTTAAAATGTAGAAAAATTTGAGAAATTAGTGATTATTTTGTACATATTAGAATGTGCGTGCAACATTATTCACGCCATGCGCGCAATTGGATTGAACAATACTCTGGCTACAGAATCGACAACATTCGTGACATTTCGAATACAATAGGTGCGTCTTGCGCCGAGCTATAAATTTATAAAAGTAATAATGCGGCGGAAAAACTGTCACGGGCAAAGAATAAAGCAGTGTAGGCGTGAAATAGTTTTCTTACCTCCGAAACCATTGCTCGCCTCAAACACGCTACTTATTCAAACTCAGCAGTTGTGAAAGGGCCCTAGGGCAATTAGCATAAAAGTGAAATAGTAAAGTTTTGTTAGATATTAGTTAATTGGAATCTATCACACTTTCACTGCCGTATTTTGTCACTAGTAATGTGTTAACGAAGAAATAAAGATATCTTCCACTATTCAGTCTCAAATTTTCACCTCGTCTCACTCCAAGATGGCGTTATGCATGCTAATAAGAAGGACATGCTGTCAATTCAGCAGTACTACAGTTGTCTGCTAGAATGGTTGGTTCGTCGAATAGGGTAGGATGTTGAGCAGCGAACTTAAAGGAAGCACCAGGTACAGAAGAACGCATAGGACAAGACAGCTATTATCCTGTCCACCTCTACGTTAATTCTTTTTGCTCCGTTTGGTACTGCTCCTCCCTCCCACCCTGTACAGTTCAACATCATCGAAAATTCGACGGTGTAGCATACAACGCTCACGGTGGCCCCACTGCCTCGATCTGGAGTTGAGCACAAAGTCGCAGGTTTGCTTTCCGGCCATGGCGGCCGCATTCCGATGGTGGCAGAATTCACAAACTCTCACTTTCTTTTGTACTTGCAAAAAAAAAGGGGGAATAATCTTCTTCGAACTTCAAACTATGCGCAGCATCTCGGCTGCATGCAAAATAATCAAGGGCCTCTACGGCGTCCGCCGTGAGTCAAAGTCCTTTTTGAATTATACCCTCGCTCTCGAGGAGCATCATATAACGTGGCATTCTGCTAGGAGTCTTTAAATGTTTGTAGAGCGCAGAAGTGTTGGTGAATGTGTTAGGCGACTAAATTCAGGCAAACGTCCTCAATAGAGTTAAGCATGACCTAACGGTAATTACTAACAAGAGGACGGGATTGCAAGATCAGCGACGGTCAAGTGGAAGGGGCATACGCCTAGAATATCGAACTCACGCTCCATTTCATAGTTAATTTTGAATCGCTAGAATGCAATGAATGCATTTGATGAGCTGTTGCCTAACCGAGCCACGCAGCCGACGAAATCCGATTTGCTATGACAGACAAGAATGAAAACCTTTACGCTATGTAGGGAGCCTAGCAGGGTTGCCAGTTCCGCTTATAATAAGCGAATTTGGGCTTGTTTTTTCCCCGAGACGTTTGTAGATTTTTACAGTCATTTGTCGCATTTGTTTTTCTTTTGAGCTCATTCGCGTTTTTCCTGCAAATGCTGTTATTTAGTGCCTGTCACGCGCGTTTGTAGTTAAATATACGCGATAGCAGCAGGAGTCACAAAGTACTAAACTGTCCCTATCCATTCATCAATGTTGTGAGGCCTTGCCGGAAAGAAAAAGGAAATGCAGCTCAAGGACTGGTTACGCCCAGTCACTGGAGACTATAAAAAAGCAGCATGCAAGTACTGCAAGTGTGAGATTCATGTACTGGCAAACGTGCAATGAACACGGTGCACACAACCCTGGAGACTATTTTAAAAAGTAAATGAGTGTTCTCGTTCATTCTTGGGCATAATTTATTTGTACAAAATAATTAAAATTATTTATTTACGTTCCCTTCGTATTCGTGCGATTTTTTCATGCTATAACTAAGCTATTTTCAAGAATCAGAAAATTTGTTCAACTTCCTGCTTCTTTTGGGCTTCTTCGCAGAAGTCTCGCCGCTTTTTTCGGGCTTCTTTTGGGATGATTATTAGCTTGTTCGCTCAGAGGCATCTGGCAACTCTGGAGTCTAGGCGCGCGCGCGACTGCGTCTTTTCAGAATCGCGCGCGTACGTAGGCTCCCTACCGAAATGGCACATGTAGCGCCCTCTGGGAACTCTGAGAAGAACACTAGCTCTTCCACAGACGGGCGCGAAGCTTGAACACAATAAATCACTGCCATTAGCTCTATTTTACTAAAACGAAAGAAGAAAAAGGTAGGAGCAGTTACGATCCTAATCTAAATAGGCCATGGGTGGCACGTACTGTGTACAGGACGTTCGCAGTCGATAAGAATCATTGAAATGAAATGACGTCCATGTTATTTCTGGCTCCATCTACATTAGCATAACGGAATCAGAACCTCTGAATGTTTCCTCGCAGAGTTTTGTTGGTTTTTCCTTTCCTGCTTGAGTGTTACGAATATTTCTAGACAAAATTTTTAACCACGTATAAATAGTTAAAGAGGATGCACCTGCAGTCGTTATGATTCATTGATTGATTGATTACTGACCCATACATGCACCTCACAATCCGGGCAATTAGGCATTGTGGGAGGGACAGGAAGGGGGGTGTAGAAATATTATTCACAGTGAGCTATTCATTAGTTTTACATTAGTTACCACAGTATCACTGATGACAAAACAATAGCGTAACAAAAAAATGATCAACCATAAAAACTACTGATAACTTTATATAGCATTGATGGTAAAAACGCATCACGTATATAAATAAAACGTGAACTGACAGAAACAATACCGGCAGAATACATGATCTTATTACATATTAGGGCGTTAATTCAAAGTTTAATTCTTTTATAAAGACTATAACAACGCGAATGCTAACAATGTTTTCAGGAATACCGCGGTCTTTAAAAAAATTGCGCCCTTAGAGGCTTATCTTGTCCCGCAACGATAATCGTAATCTGCCGTGCTTGCGTATCCTTTCTTGAAAATTATGTGCTCTCTAATTTCCTGTCAGCAATGCTATGTCAGCTGATGACGCGCATGTGGTTCATGACCTGGAAGTAGCGGGCGCGCCGCGGAAAAGAAAGGAAAGGCGTACAAAACAGATGATGATTATTGTTGTGGTACAAGATAAGCCCCAAAGGGTGCAAACTTTTTTAAGAGTGTGTTCCAAAGCATTACGGCACGAGGCAGTGCTGATTAGTTTAAAGCACGTGTGTGGCCGAAAATGCGTTGGAAGCTGATATGATTGTACAGGTGGCGTGAAGTGCGACGCGGTTTGGCAAGGGAGACGGGTCATTGGCTTTTTAGAGCGCAGCTCTTGGACGCCCGTTCCTGTGGAGAGCGTCGGTGTAGTTCAACAAATACAGATCTATGGCAATGTTTTAGGGCGGTGCAAATTGTCCTGAATTTCGGCTCGCGCGAACTTTTTCCTTGTAGCAAGAACAACCACCAAAACATTTTCATGGGTAGGCCCAGGATTTGAGTCAACGTCACCTCGCAGCAACAGCAATAGCCCCTTCGTACAAAACTCGAACCGACTTTTACAGCACTGGAACGCTTCCATCGATACTTTTGGGAACGACACCACAAGCAAACAACGATTACTGCGTCTATGACAATAATAAATAACCATGTAACTGACCTAAAGCAGCAGGCACGATAAGCGCTCCATTTCGGATCCGGTGTCGAACCCCAAGGAATCTTCCTCGAACGGAAGCTTATAACAGCCGCTTCTCGTGCTGATAGCGCCCGTCGATCGTTGTGGTTGCCTGTAGATGTCCTCTTCGGTGGCCAAGGATAGCGGCTGCTTTCTATTTGTGGGTGGTTCTGGTGATCGCGTTGCACAGCGTCGCAATCGGGCCGTGCCAGGCGAGGCTGCAGGGGCGATGAAGAGTAGGGCAACCTAAAACAACGGGCACGGTAAGTGCTCTATTTTGGATCCATTGTCGTGCCCCCATCTGTTGTCAAGAAAGAGCAGACCGAGTTTCGTGCAGGTAGTTTGTGTTCTCACCAAATGCACTTGTATACACGAAATCAGCGCACAGCGCAAACGACATTGGAGGCGCATCCTGTTCCATTGTACGCAATCTCCACTGCCCACAAATTCGATATGCCACGCGCGTCGCCTCTTTCATATATTAGTAGAAGCTAATGTTTTCACTGAGCAGAAACGAAAGCGCCATATTTAGGTACTGAGCAAGAGGAAAGTGGAATGAACAGAAACTAAATTATGTTGCCTATAAAATCCTACACAGACAAACAAAAGACCACACCTCAGAGCTGTAGGCAATACAATATCTGTGCCTGCGTTTTTGGCCAGCTGTAGCCTCCTTGGTAGCGCTCGCACAATCGGTTCCTAATCAGTATTTGTTCGGCAACAGTTCCCCAGCGTTACAGCGACACGTGCCAGGTTACAGACAGCTGGGTGTTGTTCTGCACGTCGACCAAAGTTAGCTAAGCACAACGCACCAAACAAGCACGTCATGTGTTCAGAATGAGGCTGTCATGCCGGTCCCAAACACAGATCGTGTCGCCCAGGTGTCGTACAAGTCAAGTGCGTGGCTTGTCACAAGATAATCGCGTAGCCAGTATAACCGAAATCGAGCTGTGTCGAGAAAACGCGCGTTGCGTTACCCGTCGCATTCTTTCCTTCTCTGTTAACGTAATCAGACGCACGCGTACAGCGGGAGATCGAGAAGAAACATTCATTCGAGATCTTCTCCTGCGGGAGCCTTTTCTGCACAGATAGCAAGGGGCCAGCGTTCGGGCGAACGCGACGCATGAAAGTGTGCCATGAACCTCGCAAGCTTCTGGACCGTATCGGCAACGGCGCTCATCGTCGTCAGTGAAGCCCAATCAGCTGAGATACTGTACAGAATGGACTTCGCCAACGGTACAGTGCGCATTCTGATAATTAACTGCCAGGTAAAAGATAGGTTACAAAGCTACGGACTATAAAATGTAATCGCATAAACAGTACATATTGATGATTAGTGTACGTGTTACATCGTCATTGCATTGTATACAAACTTATGCTCCAATGAAGCATGTGGAAGGCAGTGAGCATGTATAGAAGGTGTGAGCTCCGCTTCTACTCGGTACTTTCGTGCCGTAATCACTCTTTTTTTTTTCCTACTTTGGCCTGTTCTGCTTGAGAAAAAAAATGCATTGTAAAGAATCCGTTGTCCCACCAATGCCATTTTTTTATGGATACCGTACCGTAGTTTTGCTCGACAGCAGAACAATTACCTTGTGCCAGTGATAACCTGCGATTGCAGTTTCTCACGTGAGACAAAAACTATATTTCTATTTCAGGTTAGTTGCTACTATTGAGCTAGGAAGAGAAACACATCGAAGAAACCT
The DNA here is from genome assembly GCF_013339745.2 of Dermacentor silvarum. Taxonomy (NCBI): domain Eukaryota; kingdom Metazoa; phylum Arthropoda; class Arachnida; order Ixodida; family Ixodidae; genus Dermacentor; species Dermacentor silvarum. The sequence goes on along the minus strand of NC_051157.2, from coordinate 45,948,112 downwards.
CTCACCTCTGGTTTCTCCGAAAATAGGACTCAATGCTTCTTTTGCTTTTATTTTTTTGATTATCGTTTTCATCACACTCTCTCCCTTTAAGGAGTCATGAGTGTACATAGAGCTGGGCACAATTGGTTCCTAACTTATTCGTTGCTAGAAATCACCAGTATTCCTTCCGGAACAAATTATTTCTGTCTCTAAGATTTGGTAAACATTCGCAATTGCATTTCAAATTTTATTAGCGACAGATTGCCAAACGCAGCAAACAAAATATTTTGATTTCTTCCGTAAGATTTACTGTGTAGTCAAATCTTGGCCCGTGTTCACCAATAGTTCTTATGCTAAGCTAAAACTGTTTGTAAGAGCAGCAATCAGTTAATGATGATTGTGGACATATTGCTAGCGAAAGCCGCTGGCAGGTGGCAAACAGCTCTAAGCAACAACAATATTTGTGAATGCCTCTGCGCTCCACGTCTAAATAATGAAATTAGGTATAAAGAAATTGATAATTTTACGTACGGAGTTACTTTAAATGCGCATGCTCTTCATGCCTCACATTTACGACTGCCCCAAAAAGTAAACCATACACATTAAGAAAACCCAAGCCAATGACTGCGCGAAGCAGCTGCACTGCAACGTACCCTTTCGCATGATTTCCCAACCCTCAGTCGCATACGACAAAAATGTTTACACGAGCAGTGGTCAAGTGTGGACCCGCCGCGGTGGCTTAGCGGCTATAATGTGGCGCTGCTAAGCACGAGGTTCCGGGATCGAATCCCGGCCGCGGCGGCCGCATTTCGATGGGGACGAAATGCAAAAACTCCCGTGTCCCGCGCAACGGGGGCACGTTAAAGAAACCCCGGTGGTCAAACTTAATCCGGAGTCCCCCACTACGGTGTGTCTCATAATGAAATCGTGGTTTTGGCACGTAAAACCCCAGAATTCCTTCATTCAAGGCTGGTCTTCGCTTGGACGCCACTCCGCACTGCTCAGTAACTGTTGGCACTTTGTGCAAACATCGTACTGAATCGTCAATATTTAACATGGCTTCTCTTCTTCAATATTTTATGTTCCAGGAACCTGCAATACAAACCTTGGGGCGATCCCAGATGGACATTCGTTCTATGACGATGTTGCGTGCGTGCGTTACGTTTGTGCTGCCAGCGCTAGGTCGATCAAGTTCATCGAGTGAGTCCAAATTAATTCTTTCAAACATCACGACTTAGAAACGAGTTTCAAACCAGATCTGCATTGCCTTAACGGTAGGGTTGTGTGGAAATTCTAAATATTGAATACGAATCAAATAGTATTTTATTCGAATCATATTCGATTCGCGAATTTACTACTGGGCATTGTTGAGCATTTCTTTCAAGCATGTACGTGGTAACACTTATTGGAGTCCCAAAGGAGAGGGAATGATGGAAGTGAGAACTCTTCCAAATGATGCTGCTGCAGCAGAGCTGCGAAGGGATACCTGAAATCCTGAATGAACTCATTGGGCAGATAACTATACTGCTCAATGATTTCGTGTCACTCATTATGAACACAACACTTTCCGCAGCCTACTATGTGAAATTATCTCGACTTAGGCAAAGAGTTTTGCCATTTAGACATTAGCACCATGTTTGCAACCCTTTAAAACAATTTCTTACGTTGCAGCAAAACACTTCTCTCCTCGAATGAACTCAGCTCTCTACGTGTATTTGGTGACAAGGCTGTTTCCTTTGTCATTATTGTCATTATGCACCAGATATCTGTAAAGCCTGCATCATTTACAAGCTCCTGTGTTGACCAGACGCCCATTTGCGAACGGCATTAACTGCTCTAAGCAAGCCATGTACAAATAACGTCATATAGCTTCTTTTTTTTTGTGAGGAGGACTACGCGCTTTATATTTTACTGTGTTTGAAAATAAAATATTCGACATTTTATTCGATACTCGATGATCTTTTTCTCGAATATTCGAATTCGATTCAAAAATTTGTTTATTGCAACACCCCTACCAGAGCTGCGGAGTATAGCCCTCCATTCCATTTCCCCTCCATTCCGCAGAGTGCAGATCCCCGTAATTTTGCTCCTTTTAACTCCCCGGAATGTTGAGAGTTGGCCCATTCTCACTCCTGAAGTGCCTGAGCTGGTCCATTCGATTCCTCCAATCCGAGTAAATTGAAACGTTTGCTCTTTGATTGTTCACTACTTGCGCTGATGTGCAACAAAATAAACAATTTGGGGGGGTTTAACAACGTAACAAATGATGTTACGCTCCATTTTTTTGAATTAGTAAGAAATTGCGGTAGAACCCTTCTTACGATGACTCTCGACGATAATGCGTTTAGCGCGGAATGAATGGAGCGACACAACGTATTGCCACCGTCGCAACGAGATATGTATGAGGCATGTAGTGCATCGGCCCTTCTCTTTCGCACTTGATGATGATGGTGATTTGTGGGCATTCCCTTTGAAACGGTGCGGTGACAAATAGTCACCTAGCCTGCTTTAGTTAATCACGTATGCTATAGATGCTTTTCATTCCACCATTAACTTTTTTTTTCTCTTCCTCAAAACATCTTTATCTTGTACCGCTACCTATGCCTGTCACGGATGCGGTCGTATGAATCTCTTCGCTCTTCGCGAATCTCTACGCATGTAGGTTAAGTCACACCCTAATTCACTCTTTTCCATTCGTCTTTCTATGCCCTTAACATGAAGCGTGAACAACAATGGAGGCAAGGCACATCCTTGCTTCAGTCCTTGGTGAATTTCCACCAATCCATTACATTTTCGGCCTTCCGATACAATTTGTACTCGGTTGTTTCTATATATCTCCCTCAGCAGCTCCACGAAATCGTCATGTATGCTTTCGTACTTGAGAATATCTCATAACAATTCCCTGTCTACGTTGTCGTAGGCTCCCTTAATATTTAAAAACGCTATCCATTAAAGTATATTCTGTGCTACTGAAATTTCTATGCACTGATTTAGTACAAATATATTATCCCTTAAGCGTCGGCCTGATCTGAGCCCATTCTGTAGTTCCCCCAGTACATAATTGTTCTCCCCCCTCCCCCCACTCCCACAGTTTTAATTTTATAGCTGGCATTGTCACTCAGTATATGACCGACGTTACTGTAACTCGCCTGTACTAGTTCATCTTATCCTCATCACCTTTGCCTTTGTAGATGAGGTTCATCTTTCTTCCATGCCATCCAACCAAAATTTTCTTCGTTTTAATCACTTGCTCTATGGCATTAGTCAGCAATGCCTTGCTCTTTGGATCGAGGTTTTTGATTTGCTAAATTGGCATTCCATCGGGTCATGCGGCCGTGTTATTAGGGACATTCCCTAAAAACACTAGCGTCATCTAGCGCCACCGCCGCGAAGCCTACCGGTGACCTCCGAAACGCATGGCGTGCCTGTGCGTGCGAACGCTGAGAAACGCGACGTGCAGCAACCCGGCTCCTCGCTCGCTCTGCTTTCTGGACACTCTGCGCCGTCTAGTGGCGCTGCCGCGAAGTCCGAACGCGGCCTTCGAGATGAGAAGCGGGGCACGCCGGTGCCTGCGAACGCTGAAAATTGTTCCCTCACTTGCCGCACACTCAGTGGCACATATTCGGGGACGCAAGCTGGCGAGAAGTTCGTTGAAGAGAGGCACATGCCTAGTGCATTCATGGCGCAGCTCACTGAATCGTGGACGAGAAAGGCATTGAAAACATGCATTCCATTGCATTGAATTGCATTGCATTGCAGGCATTCCATTGAAAAATGGCACATACCCAGTGTGTTTGTGGCGCAGGCTCATCATGTGCAAGACCTGCCCCGTCGTCCTGGAGAGGCGTTGGAGCATCAGGTTGCATTTTCCATCAGCTTGCTTAAGAGTCCAAGAATTCTAAGGGTATTGCGGGGTTTTATAACCTGTCCGTCTAGGGTAACCTACATGCTGTCTTTATCCTTCTTGGTGAGGCGCCGCCAAACCACAAGGAGCTCTGATTTCTGAGGCGAGCAGAAAATTCCGCTCTCCTTTGCATATTGGTTTACCGTGTCCGCTTCCAACTGCACAGTGTCTTACCCCCAAGGCCCCCAAGCGAGTCCATACCCGCCCAGAGGGTCCCATAGCCTGCATATGGTGCATGGCGTATGTTGGGTATACTGCCCAACTACACCGTTAAAGAGGAGTAAGGAGAGTATCGATGCCTTGGAGAGTGACTCTGCATCCAAGAGTGGTGGGGTCAGAAGCTATATCCCCGATCTCGAGCATGGCTGTGCTGTTGAAGTTCCGAAGGACCACCTCGTGTGTCGCGTTGTCAAATGCCCCCTTCAGGTCGCGCGCAAAAATGGCCCGGGGAAAGTCGCGTGTGGCAGGGATAAGGATTTCCTCCTTCAATTCAATTAGCACGTCTTGGGTCCCGAGCTGTCGTGTAAAGCCAAAGATGGTGTCTGGAATTTGCTAGGTTTCATCCAGGTGTTGTTGGATGTCTTTTGAATACTACTCTTTCCATGAACTTGCCTACGCACAATGTGAGAGATATCACCCGCAGATTGTCAGCGTGCGGGTACTAGCCCGGTTTGGCGATAAAGCGTACTTCGGCTGTTTTCCATTGTTCCTGTACCTTTTTTGATGTCCAAAAGTCATTGAAGTAGTGTAGGAGCGGCTCTGGGACTTGATCTTCGTGGTTTGCCAAGAATTTGTGAGCAACCTGGTCGGGCGCGAGGGCGCTGCTTAACTGGAACGCTACTACCAAAATGTTATTATGCGTGTCCGTCAGATAATCATTCCTCCAGGGGTCAATATATTTATGTTTAATCCAAATCAGTTCTGCAGAAGCCCGCAAGATGGGGAAAGATTCATGAAAAGGAAAATTACATTCACCTGAGTTGTAGCACGCAGCTGTGAAGGAAACGCGTACGGGTTTCACAAGAAAGCAAGCGTTCCGGTTTAAGTAAAGTTGTCCTAGTCCTAGGATCGAACCCGGGACCAGCACCGTTTCGTAATGGTCGCTCTACCATCTGAACTTACCGGTAGACTGGCCGATCCCTGCATGAGGCCGAATTAATCGACAACTCGCAGCAAGAGACGCCGAAAATCAGTTTTGCGGAAGCTCGCAACGTGGAAAAAGGTTCATGAAAGGGAAATTTACCATCCACCCGACTTGTGCCACAACGCTACCAAGGAAATCTCTACGGGTTTCACGCCTAAGAAGCCACCGATCACTTAAGACAAAGCTTCGATGATTGTTAGCTCCATTGCATTACTTAACGAGCCCTTAATTTCGAATGAGTGTGGATGGAGATGGCACTCATGTTTTTAGTGCAAACGCCATCAACTCGAAAGAGACAGAAAGGTTAACCAGACAATGTTCTTTTTTTTTCCTGTTTGTTACGCTGCACGTGGATGGGGGAAAAGGATTTAGAATCAATGGAGGAAGAGAAAAAAATAAAAGCGACTCTTTGCTCTATATGTTTATATATAACCGACCAAATAGCATCGAACACATAGCTTCCCCTTAACCTTCTCGCTCATTGCCGAGGATCTCTGCTTTGGCAGCTTTTGTAGCGTGACGCAGAATACGACGGTTTATTGGCCAGTATACTGCACTTAAGTTCCCGTAGTACTTGACGCCTGCGGTTGAAAGGATGTCATCTGCCGTTCCACGGCTTTGAGTGGCGCTGGCCAACACTCGTAGAGATATATATAGTACCGCATTGTTCATTGTTTCTTGACAAATAGTGAAGAAACAATGGACGATGGGAACCATCACCGCTGTAGCCAATTTTGCAGCGCGCCACACGCATATTGTTTTATATGTGGATATGTGAAATCGACTTCCACTACCACCAATTAATTGTTTCGCATGCTTTAGCTTTTCTTTTCGTTGTCACTTCTACATTTACATTCAAGTAACAGTTCATTTTCGCCAGACTTTCTTTCGTTTCATTATCTGTGTGCTTCACCTGGTGGCAAATAAAAATAGAGCCGGTAGGTTCATTTATACCTCTCTCAAAGGATCGCAAAAATCGCAAATCATGATTGCACGACCTTGTGACGCAATGATGATTAGCGTCTATATTGTAGAAAAGTCAGCGTCAGTGAAGAGGTCATGCTTGCTACACAAAAGAGGTTCACCTAAAGAACCTGTAAATAGCGACCATTCAAATAAGCTTCTGAGTGCCTTTTGTCGTAGTAGAGTGAACAGGATATGTCTAACCATAAATTGTGTCTTTCTTTCCGAAGATGTCTTTCGTGAAATACTCGTTAAAGGAATCATGAAAGTGAGCGACATTGTAAATTTTTGTTTGCCGCGTGAAAGGAAATGGTGCAAGGAAAAGTTCTATTATTACCATTGTTCCATGAGTTATTTCCATAAGTTGTAATACTTCAGCACGATTCCTTCCTTGGAAGCGAGGGTTGCCTAAAATCAAATGAGAAGCGTGGTCAGATTTCTCAAAGTGGTAATAAAATTACCTATATTTGATGCAGGCAACCATAACTGTGTCCCATACGAACTCGTTTATCGTTCATACACATTTAAGGGGAATAGTTTACATGCAGCGTGACGTTCCATTCACCTAAATTTGTGAGCGGGTTCCTTTGTGCCATTTACTATTTTTGTGAATTTCGAAAACTTTTAACGCAGGTGTCCAAAGTTTGTCGTCGACTTGACCGACGGTGCCTGCCGCATCGCTTCGGGAAAGCTTGGACGCTATCCCGAATGCTGTGACTATCCGGAATGCGACCACAACGGGCATTCATACGACCAAATTCACCCAACGCCTCCCAGCATCAAAGGATCTCATAATCGCGACGTGAAGTCTGTGATCCCGAAGCACGTGAAGCGGCCGCATAGAATAGTCAAAAAACAAAAACCTGGAAAGTGATGTCTCGTGGCCTGTTTTCTTTTCTCTGCTTCTTTATTATTACTTTTGTTTCTTTCTCGTCAAACATACTGGGTGAGCTGTTATCGTGCAGTTATATTCCATTTGCTGAGAAATTCATTTTCGATGCTATCAGCCTAATGCTCCTTCGGCTTCTGATGGTATTGTTACGGGGAAAATATATTTACAGGATATTTACAATGCGGCCACTGTCATGCAAAGCATACAAGATGTAAAACTAATCCGCGCGACATCACACAGCGTCGTCGTCTTCCGTATTGTCCTCAGCTTCGTCTCGAGCAGCGCTTGGTAACATGACCCCCGGCGGCCGGCGAGGGCGCCGTCCCGGTGCTGGCTAGATCGTCCGAGTGGTATCGCTTGAGGCGGGTGACGTGAATGACATCGGTGGAAGGTCGAGACGTGGTGGAATCGAGGGGCGTGATTTTATATGTGACGTCGGTCACTTGGCGCAAGACCCAGTACGGACCAGAGTGAGGCGAAATCAAGTTTTCGCAAAGGCCAACTCGCCGTGACGGTGTCCAAAAAAGGGCCATATCACCAGGGTTGTACTGGGAATCGCGGTGGCGGACAGCATAGAAGAGTCATTGCTTGCCCTGCGTAACGGTAAGGCGCAGGCGTGCAATCTGGCGTGCCTTTACAGCTCTCAATACGCCCGTGACGCTTGTAGGCGTCACGGGCGTATTCTGACGACGAGTCTAGAACGGTGGGAAGGAGGGTGTCAAATGGCAGCGTGGGAAATTCTTCCATACAAGAGATAAAAGGAGAAAAACCAGGGGAAAACCAGGGGAGATATGTCGGGAGGAATTATATGCAAATGTTACGAAGGGCAGAGCAGCGTACCACTCATGATGGTCGACAGAAACATACATATCAAGGATGTCTTTCATAGTTCTATTAAGACGCTCTGTGAGGCAGTTGGTTTGAGGGTGGTACGCCGTCGTCAACTTGTGCTTTGTAGCGCAGGAGTGCAAGAGGTCCTGGACAACCTTCGATATGAAATAGCGGCCCCGGTCTGTGACGAGCTGTCGAGGAGCGCCGTGGTGAAGTAATACGTGTTCGAGCAGGAAGTCGGCGACGTCGGTTGCACAGCTGGTTGGAAGCGCCCGAGTGATCGCGTACCGGGTCGTTTAGTCGGTAGCGACTGCTATCCACTTAATTCCGCAGGCAGAAAGCGGGAAAGGGCCAAGAAGGTCAAGACCAACCCTAAGGAATGGCTCCGATGGCACGTCAAGTGGTTGAAGGCGGCCAGCTGGTAGTAATGCTGGTTTCTTGTGGCGCTGGCATTTTTCACAGGAAGCGACGTAACGGCAGACGGAACGGTAAGTACCGGGCCAAAAAACGCGAGGCCGAACACGGTGATACGTCCCAGAGTGTCCGAGGTGACCCGCCGTAGGCACATCATGGAGCTGTGTGAGCACAGTTTGACGCATATGTGTAGGAATAACCAAGAGCAGTTCACTACCATCAGGGTGCATGTTGTAGCGGTACAAGACGCCATCCTTCAGCACAAACATACGCAGAGAAGGGGAAGGTGTCTCAGAAGTCAGTCGAAGAATGACGTCTCGCCAGTAGGGGTCACGGCGTTGCTCATCTCCGATGTTCTGAAACGCAGTAAGCGACAGCACGCAGGTATACTAGTAGCTGTCGGGAAGCTCCGGTGGGTCAACTGGATGGCGCGACAAGCAATCAGCATCTTCGTGCAATCGGCCGCTCTCATGCACAACGGTGTATGAGTACTCTTGGAGTCGTAGAGCCCACCGACCGAGACGTCCAGTAGGATCCTTTAGGGATGAAAGCCAGCATAAAGCATGATGGTCGGTGATAACTGTGAATGGCCGGCTGTACAAGTAAGGGCGAAATTTCCCACTGCCCGAACGAGCGCAAGGCACTCGCGTTCAGTAATGGAGTAATTACGCTCCACTTGGGACAGAAAACGGCTAATGTACGCAATAACACGGTCGCAACCTTGCTGGCGCTGAGCCAAAAACAGGGCCGATTCCATGACCGCTGGCATCGAATCGAACTTCCCTTGGAGCGGTCACGTCAAAATGGGCTACAACTGGTGGTGAAGTGAGCCACACGGTAAGTTCAGCGAACGCAGTAGCTTGTTCCGGACCCCAGACAAAAACCACGTCTTTCTTGAGAAGTTGTGAGAGGACGCGCAACGTTAGCAAAATTGCGTACGAACCGGCGGAAGTATGAGCCGAGCCCCACAAAGCTTCGAACGTCATTGGCACAGGTCGACAAGGGGAAATTCTTGACAGTGCGAGCTTTCTCAGGATCGGGGCGGACGCCGGAAGAATCGACGAGGTGTCCGAGCACAGTAAGTTGCCGGCGGCTGAAGTGGCATTTTGATGAATTGAGCTCAAGCCCAGCCTTGCGGAAAACAGAAAGAATTAATTGTCGAAAGACGCTCGACGTGCGCGGCAAAAGTTGGTGAAAAGACTAACATCATCCAGGTAGCGCAGGCAGATTGACCACTTAAAACCGTGAAGGAGAGCGCCCATCATACGTTCAAATGTAGCCGGGGCATTACATAACCCGAACGGCATCAATTTAAACTGAGAGGCCATCAGGTGTAATAAATGCGGTCTTTTCAGGGTCCATGTCGTCAACTGCAATCTGCCAGTACATGGAGCGAACGTCTATCGAATAAAAATATTTTGCACAAACAATCGAGGGCGTCATCTATCCGCGGCAGGGGATACACGTCTTTTTTTTGTTACTTTGTTGAGATGCCGATAGTCGACACAGAAGCGCCAGCTGTCATCCTTCTTTCTCACGAGCACGACCGGGGAACCCCAAGGGCTACAAGAAGGCTCAATGATATCTTGGGCAAGCATCTCGTCGACTTCCTTCTGTATGACTTGTTGCTCAGTAGGGGAGATGCGGTAGGGCCGTCGGTGGATCGGGCTGGCGTCGCCGGTGTGTATCCGATGTTTCAAAACGGACGTTTGACCCAGTGGCCGGTCATTGAGATCGAAAATGTCCTTGTACCAGGCGAGCAGGCAATGATGGGCGTCCGCATGGGGGGCCGGAAGGTCAGGAGCGATCAATGTCGTGAAAGGTTCTAATACCCGGGTTGTAGGGCCCGAACCAGCAGAGGTAGAGGACGCAGTATCACCAGTCAAGGCAGAAATATGGTAGTCGGAAGCCGGTATCAAGGCTGCAAGAGATATGCCCTGATGTAGCAATGGAGGACAGAGGCCGAAATTCACCACAGGAAGACAGGTCGCATTGTCTTTTACGCGGACTGCCATTGGGGGGGGGGGGGGGGGGGGGGGGAATGTGACGTTCTGCGACAGTAGGACGGTGGCTTTGGGCAACACGAAGTAATCGCCGTCGGCGACAGGTGGTTCGCGTGAAACAGAAATATAGGTCACGGCTCAGTGTGGTATACGAACGTTATCGGTGGAACATAGTCGACATGGCGTAGGATCAGGAGAGTCAACGGCACACGGTAGGGCGAGTTGGACAACACCCGCAGAGCGGTCAATAACGGCAGAATGTGCCGACAGAAAATGAAGGCCTAACATGATTTCGTGTGGGCACTGCTCCAAGACGTAAAACAAAACAGAAGTATGGTGTCCGGCTGCAGTGACACGGGTGGCACACATCCCACTGACAGCTGGAGTTCCACCATCGGTTACGCGTACGACAGCGAGCGGGGCAGGAGTGAGGACTTTCTTTAGGAGCGTACGGAGGTTCGAGTTCATAACCGATAGGTGTGTTCCTGTGTCAATCAGTGCTGTCACAGCTATACCGTCTACATCTACGTTGATAAGGTTGTGATGGCCAGGCAGTGTACACAGAGGAATTTCGAGTCGGGTCGTCATGGCAGGCTCACCTCTTGGAGCTGCGCCCGCTAGGTTTCCGAGGAGCGGTGGGAGGAAGAAGGAGACGGTGAGCGACGAGGCAGAGGCGAGCGGGAAAGACGTGGGCGTGGCGAAGGGGAATGGTTTGGTCGTGCGGGCAGAGATGTTGGAGTGGAGCCTTCTTCAATGTGTGTCGGCGGGCTGGGACAGCCAGGCCGGCGTCGGCCATTGCGACAGCTCTGCCAAGGCTGCGTGTTCCAAAAAGTGTGACAATAGCGAGAAATGTGTCCAACGCGTCCGCAGTAGAAGCAGGTAGGCCTATCATCAGAAGTACGCCATTCCTCCGGGTTTCGATAACAAGGACGAGCGCACGAACTTCGTGGTAGATCGGGTACGCCGGTGAGCGGTAATCGGGTCTGTTGACTGGACAAAGTGAGCGGAGTCCGACGTTGGCCAACTCTTGCAGTACAATGGTCTGGATGAGAGATATTGTTGCGTGGGAATCGTCTGGGGCGCGAACCTGGGTAGGAACAGGAGATGCAGCTTCAATCTCCCGGTGGACGATGCGCACAATACTGTCGGATGCAGGCGGCACAGGTGGGAGACGGAGGTCCTAGCAGGCAGTTGTTGCAGCCGTATTAGCAAGGCGAGAAAAGTTGTGATCAATACGACGGCTTTTGCCTTCTTCGAATCGACGGCATTCAGCAATGATGTCCTGCACTGTCAATGAGTTCTTGAAAACGAGGTTCCGCGATTCCTTTGAGGATGTGCGCGACTTTTTCAACTTCCGGCATCTTCTCGGCAACCTTGCGATAAAGAGCAAGCACGTCCTGAATATATGTCACATAGGACTCAGTGCAGGACTGAGCCCGGTACGTAAGGCCTTTCTGCGTGGCACGCCGGCGGCCAATAGGTTTGCCAAGCAAATCAGTGAGCTTTTGCTTGCACAGGTGTCAACTGGTGAGTTCCTCTTCGTGGGTCTCGAACGAGACGTGTGCCGTTCCCGCAAGGTAAAATAGCAGGTTAGCGAGCATGACGGTCTGGTTCCACTGATTGCTCGCGCTCACCCGTTCGTAGAGTTGAAGCCAGTCCTCAACTTCGGTGTTGTCTGTGCCGGAAAAGGTGCCAGGGTCGCGTGGTCGTGCCAGGATGATGGTGGGCGTGGCTTGCAACGTGCCCGAAGCATTCTTGCCTTGAGCTGGCATTGTCAATGCTGCAAAGGAGCGCCCGCTGCGTAAATCCGTTGTGCGTCTTGGAGAACCCGCACCTTCCACCAAAATGTTACGGGGAAAGAGGCTTAAAATATATTTACAGGATATTTACAATGCGGCCACTGGCATACAAAACATACAAGATGGAAAACCAATCGACGCGATATCAGAGAGCGTCGTCGTCTTCCGTGCTGTCCTCAGCTTCGTCTCAAGCAGCGCTTGGTAACACTATTTTAAGTTTCTGCGAGATTTCACAAGCGCGGAGCTCCCTTTTCTAAGGCATCTACGCGAACTTGAGATCTCTTAAAACCACGCAACTTCTTTGTGTACGGTTCGGAGAAATGTTTGCTGTCATGCCTCGGCACTCGAGACCAGGACTACACGAGGAGTTTGTAACTATTGTTGCCCTCCTAAAGCGCCCCCAGCCGTGGGCAAAGCAGCCAGAGATGCTACAGAGTTCCAAAATGTAGTGGTTTCGCAGCGGCGAAATGGCACTCCCCGCTAGCTTTTGTGTCATTGCCTGCCGAACATACCACCCTAGAATTCGACCCTCTCTGCATTATTTTCAAAAATCACGAGTTTTCCAAGGACCTCCTATTTTGCAGAGAGAGAGAGAGGGAGGGAGATAAATGAGATGCGAAAGGCAGGGAGGTGAACCGGAAGATAGATCTCCAGTTTGCTAACCTGCACTGGCGAAGGAGTACGGGGAGACAGAAAGATAAAGAAGAAAAGCACACACAGAGAAAGAAAGGGAGATGATTTTGTAGAGCAATAGAAAGCCTACCATTTGAAATGTATAAACGTACAGTGGTTTCCTTGGACAGCGAGTAGAAATGTTTAAGGCAGAATATTTTTCAACTGCGTGGCCTCTTCTTAAACTTGTGCACGGACGCCCGCAATGTTGATTACTGGACGCGATGGCAATGCTATGCCTGTAAATGTGAGAGTTTGGAAGCGCATGGCTTTCGGCAGGAACGGATACTTTTTGTTAAACATTGAAATTGGGGCCGAATAGCCGTCCTAAGCACGTAATCGGCCACATAAGCATTCGTTTGTTAGTTTGTTTTTCGTGCTTTATTTCTTGGTCACCAACTGTAGGCGCAGTCTCAGTAATATGTTTCTTTCTGTTGGGACTGCTGCCGAAATACAAGCATTTTGTGCGACGGTCGAGCGGGCACATTGTGGTCAGGAATGCGTAGTCAGGTTTTGGGACGATGCCGATATGGCCTTAAAAACTCAACGCTCTTTCGACATCCTGAATACGACAGCGATTTTCACACCAGCCCCACAACACAACGCAACTCGCACTGATGCGCGTCACCGTGTGCAGAGGACACATCTGAGGGCCCATTGATGCACCACTCCGTTCACCTGCACGAAGGCATCGCCACTTTTGAGCTCGCGTTAACCGGAAATAACAAAACAATTACTCTATGGCGCAAAGAAAAATTAGCAGAAGCACATAAATACAGTTTTAAGCAATACATCATTATAACAAGAAAAATAACTCTCCCTGTGTTCAATTTAGCTCTCGTGACAGTACACGGTATGGTTTACACGGTTTCAACACCAAATTATGGCACATGTCAACTCGCGCCACATTGAGAACCAAATTAAGAAAGAGAGAGAGATTTATTATGAGAGAAAAGTGGAGAGGTCGGCCGGAATCAATGTTCTGACCTGCTACTCGGCATTGGGCGAAGGTAAATGGGTGTAGAAAGAAAGAATAGAGAAGGCGTCGATTATGAGGATGAAGATGGTGGTGATGAACTTGCACGGTCCAAGACTTTTCAAAGTCTCTTGTCCGGTCCGCTGTCATGCAAAAATTTGTTGAGAGCCTTCAGACAATCAGGCTGATGACAAGGATCAGGCAAAGGTCCCAATATTACCTTTTCAGTCAATGGTGCAACGACAAATTTCGTCAAATTAAAGATATAGTGCTGTGTCTGCAGAATAAAACCTGCTCGTTTCCGTCAATGTAACAAACAATATTCTCATTTCCACCACAGCCTAAAGTGTTATCTCTAATATTCGAACAGAAACAAATAGTCTTTGGAAGACTCTTTCTTTCTGTTAGAATATTAGGGATAAGAACACTTATGAAAGACTAAATGGAGAAGGCAGATGCAAGTGGACGCTCTTCCGAGAGATTATGCTGCTAGGGAGCCGCGGTTGCTGCTTATAGACACCAGTTGCTGCTCAGTTCCGAGATAGATGGACACTATGAGGTTCCTGCTGAAAGAGCCGAACGCTGTGTGCGAGTGCTCTTTAGTAGAACAAACTTAAGGGCTGCAGGCGTCTCGTTCCTCCTTTACAATCACCATATATTGCTGCCGCGAACGGCACGGAGGCTCCGCTGATTTTGAGCGAAGCAACAACATGCGCGTTGCCGGCTATCCAAGTTTATACAGGCAGTGCTATTGATGAATTGCGTTTTTCCCGATGAACTTCAAACAGTAAATTTTCCAATCGATTACGAATCGAAGCGAGGAGACTACATACAAGTGGCATTCGAAATTTGAAATGTTGCTACACCTGCCCTTACAAGTAAATTAAGCTCAGCTTTTCTTTTTTTTTTTTTTCGAAACACTGCTATCTTGAAGCTCACAATTTACGCAAGCCGTACTGATTATTAGTGGGTTCATTTGCAGCGGTTTCCTAGTTAAACGTATGTCTGCTACTCAACCCACTAATCCATGCACCCTAAGCACAGTGCCCAATTCTCTCTAAACAGTTTCGTTTAGACACGTGCTGAATAAAACATGCGTGTATATCATCAGCTAGCACGCGCGTCAGTCGTTTCTTTCAACACCTCGGCATGCTTGCTGCCTTCAAACGACTACTTCAAAACAGAAACATGCTTGCTGAAGAGCAGCAAAATCTATAAGCATACCTGAGTCGGCGATTGATTCGCACCGGGCTACCTGTATTGTTTTCCCTAATTAGCACGCGTTCTCTAGAATTCAGAGAACAAGTGAACTCGATAAGCTCGTGACACCGACAGCTGCAGGGAAAAAAAGTAGACCTAAAGAAATGCAACAGAACAACTCGCACTCATGACAGATTTAAAGCAACTCTTGCAACTTCGGTTTCTGCGTTGCCCCTCAGTGCTATGTGTTCACTTGGCTCAGCGAGCCGCCGTTGTGAGCCTAAAGCAGGTCTGCCGGATGCGGTGTAAACTTACGCATGGATTGTAGAACCAAAACCCTTTTTGGCTGGGTAATGAATTTTTGTTTAATAATTTTGGCTTCCTCGTCACGCGTATAGCGCTAAATATGCGAATAGTAAAGAAAAAGAGTACAGTTAAGCTGTCATTCCCCTTCAGGCGCCTCAATAGATGAAAATGAGCGAACGAGACTCACTGTTCTTCTTAAGAGCGTCTCTAGGCCTTATTAGTGTCGAGTTGATTCGTATGTACCTTCATATGCTCCGTACGCGCGAAGCTCGAATCCCCCTACACGCTGTCAACGCCGAGAACACTCCGCTGGCTATGTGTTCATTGTGATTATGCATCAAGTTCACCCAATTTTTCCTGAATCGCTCTTTGTTTTGAATGCGGAAATGTCTTTGTCACCGCTTCCGTCGCAGTAGCGATTAGGTAACCGCGCGTTCAGCGCCATGACTGCGCCGGTGGGATGGATCTCGGCGCATTCCGACACTTGCCTCGCCCCAGTAGATGCCGGCAGCCAAGACAGATATACTATTGCCGCCTGCCGCATATGTGATATATATCCGGTCATAATCGTTGCCTGGCATTCGTGTGTACACCCGCCGGACACAAGGTCTTGTTTCTCGCCGGCGATCAAGAGGGCGGCATTTCCGTCGCGAGATGTTCAATCGACGCAGCATCATCTACGCCACCCTGCTACTGTGCGCTCTGCTGACCGACGTCGCTCCGATGCTGCGGTCACTGCGGGCAAAGCATGTGCGCGTTTTCAACGGTAAGGAGTCTCCGGTGGTTCGCTTTGTACCGCGTTTGATTTGATTATAAGCTATTCTTTTTACGCGGTGTGCGGTCCAAGCAACACCGCGAACTCTGCAGGCATTCATCCGGTCTCTTACCCTTGACCACGTCAGTGTTCCTTCTATGCCCACTTCAGAATAGCTATTAAAGTGAATGATGTGAAGTAAACGACAAAAGAAGAAAACTTGCCGCGCCCCTGTGATCAAAATCATCTCTGTTAGGAAGTGAGCGCCTTAGACTATATATACTCCCCTTACCTCTTCCCCAGTGCAGGGTAGCAAATTGTGTAGTTAGCTTGCGGTTATCTCCCCACCTACCGCATCTCAGTTCTCTCTTTCTCTCTCTCCTTTCTCGGCAATGGCAACCAATTTGCTTAGCGCTGTAAATCGTAAATATTTTATATAACGAGCTGTGCGTGAGCACCTCAAATTACATCGGCTGTGCGCTGCTGTGTCGCACACATTACATTGGAAAGGCATGATAGTTGCAGTGAGGTGCAAAGACGCGATCACAAGTAGAAGGAATGTTGGCGTAGTCAAAGGTAAGAGTCCGAAGGAATTTTTGCGGGGGTTCGCGAGTACAGAAAAATTCACTCTGCAGACAATGTGTATCTCGTTGTTCTTATCGGAACGTCATACCTACATGTTCCGTTCAGTTACAAGTTAAACATGTTATGCGACTAGCTCTTCAGAAGCGGGTTTGATAAACGATCGAGTGCGCATATATTTCCGAGTACACGACTAATCTTCGGTTCAGGAACCAAACGAATAATCCATACAGCGATTTTCTGCTGTGTGAAGAAAATATTAGTTATTTGATTGCGTAGAAAAGGACACTGCACCCTCCGCTGTCTTTATCATCTTTTGAAGCCCTTCATTCGTAAAAAAAACTAAGGAGCTATTGACAACGCTTTTGGGACGCCGAAACTTTCAATAATCTCCCCTTAATTGAGCCACACTTGGGTAGTTGGTCATCAATATCCACAGCAAACCGATGTCCTCTTTTGTCTGTCGATACTAACCATAACGACGGCTCTAACCAGGTTCTAACTATTAGGCTCCAATCGCACCTACACTTCTATTGTGCCAACGGCAACTGGCTCTTTGAGATGATCGCCACGTTCGTTATATTGCATAGCATGGGTGCGCAGAGCACATGCGCGCCTGCCAGTTACCTTTACACCAAAGATGCAGGAATGAAATAGGCATATTTATAGGATTTGATTAACCACTTCACGAAGGCTTCGCTTCATAGATTCCATGATGTGCGTTAGACCTGCATGATTTTACTTGATATGTGTAATACTGCAGGAGCTATACGCTAAAGCATCGTTAGGAATCAATCAAAAAGTCAGGCATGGGAAATCACCACTTTCATCAACTACTTGCCCTAGCTATGTCACATTATAGCTATAACGCGTGGCAGATAGATTTGTTATAAGTGTACATTTTAAGCGACCGAACGAAATAGAGGAAAAGATGATGGTGGGAGCGAAAAAAGAAGACGGGCAAAAGCCAGAATAAAATTACGTCGGCCTTTAGAGTGTCACTGCATTTGTGTGAGCGTTACGTGCATAACCATGCACTCATTCCTGAGAAGTGTTTTTTCTTAATTTCTATGCCTAGTTTCATAAAATAGCCAGATGTCTGCAGTGGCTTGATATAGCGCGACACATTTCTATGCTAGTGACACCAGGAAAACAGCAGAATACATTTTGACGTCGTCTGTTATAACTCTTGGCTGTGTTTCTAAACGAGACAGGACAAGGAAAGCGTTCTGGCTGTGATAAAATGGCCCACAATGAAAAAAAAATTTTTACGCATTAGAACGTGCGCCTAAAATCTGGTTCTTACGAAACATACCAACGCGTGTACGTGCACCTACTTAGCAGCCTTCTAAAACGTATGTCCCCACGCATAGAAGACGTGAAATGAGCAGATATCGAAAGTGGTGCACCACGCAGCACAGTGCAAGCTACTCGACCCAGTCGATCTTATTTAGAAATCGTACAAAATACGATACCTAGTCGACATTCTGGATATTACGCATAACGTCAATACATTTTTTTTATTTATAAATGAGAGTCAAACTCCGGCGCCTACACATCCTTGCCCACAGCAATATCTAGCAAACCTTGCACTACGTGCTGTCGCGACCATAGTCGAGAGTCTGTAAAGATTTCAAGGATAGTGTGAATGAAATAGACCACTAGGAGGTAGACTGCAAAATGTCCTCAGCGCTTCTAGATGATCTATTCAGACTTACTTGCAGCGTACAGTGCCAACCACTGATGTGTAGAGGGCGCGAATGGCCGGCCTTGCTCTGCGAGACGGCACCTGGCGGCGGTTGCTGGGTCTGAGATAGCGTGCCCAGGAGCATGCGCGGCCTAATAAACATGCAAACTTGCGCGTGCTGCACTTAACCAGTGGTGACGTTCGTAAGCACCTTTGTTATCTCGAACAGTCGGGTGAGCGCGCTTCATTTGTTGCGAAAGGACGGGCGTCCGTTATCAGCCCATACGCTTCATTCTATAGCATTTGCGGTGCCGCAAGCGCCCTCAGACCGAGTACGTATTAGGGTAAACAAAGGTGCTTTTCAGCGTTGCCACTCGTCAAAAGCATTTCGGCATGTCTATTACGCCGCGCATGCTCCTGGACGCAGTATCTCGGACCCAGCAACTGCCGTCAGGTGTAGCCCTGCAGAGCAAAGTCGGCCGCTCGTGCGCTCTACACAGCAGTGGACGGCACTGTACCTGACCGTAATCTGTTCAAGGATGAGATTGAGCGAATGTCGGACATTGTCTAACGATATTCCGAAGCTGTTTTCAGCAAAGTGTTCAAATGCACTGCTAGTAATGGAGACGGATGCCGGTGAGGCACCTTGCTCCATGGTTCGGCCGTTTCAGCCATGGGTTGCCTACGGCTGGAGGTGAAACGCACTGATGCACATGAGGCCGTGCAACTGCCTCGCCCCTTATTTTATTTTTCTACATGCGCTTAACGGCACTTATTGATTTACGTTTCTTCGATGCTTCACCCTTTTCATTTTTCTTCGCCATCGAATCCTGCTCCTGGTGTAAGCTGAAAAATATGTGATAGCCTTACGGTTTGTATACCAGCACTTCTTCATTGATTTCTTTCCTCCGCGGCATCAGGGGCTGAATTCGCAAAGCTGGCTGCCTTTATTAATTGTAAGTTTACCATCAGGATCAGGTGGAATTTATTCTAGCGCAGGGTTTTTTTTTTTTTTTTTTTGTTAATCGGGCCCAGGCCCTTAAGAGATTAAAATGCCTGAGCACTCTTACCTGTGTACAGAAACGTTGAAGATGATGACGCTATCCCCCGCCTTCGATGCACAAAAATAAAAATGCCTACCGAAACGCTGGTACCGCCCAGGCCATGCAGAGTGGCCAGGAAAGTGAATCCTTCAAGTCTTGCACAGCGGAATGCTAGACGGGGTCCGACTCTTCCGTACCTCACATCGGAATATAATAAAAAAAAGAAAAGGGCGAAAGCATGGCCTCGGCGTCCCGGCAGTCCAGACGGCCGGGTCGAAACTCAAGTAGTCAAGAGAAAGAAACACTTGCGAAAGGCACCTGTTAACGGCGCTTCTTTTGAAGTTGACGCGAAGTCGTCTTCAGAGACAGACGCTGAGAAAAGAAAATATAGTTCATTCACGACCGCAAGAAACACGAGGCCGTTCGTGAATCTTGAAGAGTTCGGACAGCGCTAGGCAGGAGCCGTCGCTGCTGCTGCTGCTTCCTGCTGCTTCCTTCTCGCCAGACAACGTCGGAGCTTTCGCGGCCCTGACGCGCATATAATATAGCCGCTAGCATCTCGTATTCAAAGCCGGCTAAGCCAGCACAGTGAATCTAGGTCCGCCAGAAGCGCAGCACGGCCATGCTCATTCGTTGTGGCTACGTCGCGGCCGCGCTGCTTGTTCTCTTGCACGCGGTAGTCATGTCGGTTGGAGCAATTACGCCGCCTAATGGTCCCATAAAAGTACCCGTTCGCAACGGTAAGTTCTTTTTATGGTGATGAATGTAACATCCCGAAAACAGGCCCGATGTTGTTTATGTTCCTGTTAGCATATTTCTGTGGTGCAGCGTATGGCGAGGAGAAAAATAGAGGCGAAAAAACGGAAGTTGCACAAGGCAAAATTGCAAAGCATGGAAATTTTCGTTTCCACACGAAAAACGGTAGGGCCACTGAACACGGTAGGCATGTATGGAGCATGGTGTGGGGATGGAAGTTGCCGGGTAGCTCGAGTCCACTGGTTCTTCACACAAAGAATTAGAAACATCGCTCAATTACATGTAGCGTCATCAGTCGAACCTCAGAAATATTTCGATTGCACTCAATCCGCCCCATGGGTGATGGTCTGAACTGCTAGTGACGCACTATTGCAGTACATTTGACAAATGAAAGGTGAACGATGATTAAAGGCAGACAGCCAAAAATAAAGCTCTTAGTTTCCCTAGGTTATCGGAGAGCTCTGTCCGCTTTTCGCGTAGTTTGACACTGGCGCCTTAATGACCAATTCAATCACGGTCTTAAAAGAGAAAAGGTGCATGTTTCCTGTTATGGAGCACTCGCCTTGAAATCGTGTGTCATCTTGGAACGCGACGAGAGGAGATGAGTGATGTGGCAAGATAAACTATAAAAGTTCAGTAGCCGACATGTGTTATTTTTCTTATTTCCTTTTCTCTCGATCTGTCAATTCAGGAAGGTGCGTCTACCGTGGCAGATCAGTATGGGAAGCTTACATCACCCTTGCAGACGGGAAGTGCGTGAAAGCCAAATGCAAGCCCAAGGAACGCCTGCTGCACTTCATTCCGTAAGAAAATTGCGACATATGAGCTGCAAATGAAATGCGAATTACAAGCCACTCTGCTGGTTTGTGAATAAGTTTTTTTTTTCCGTACTGCGGGAGCCAGCCACAAAACATATTATGTACGGCAGATTTAGAAAAAAAAATTATGCACTGAGCGAGGGTTATATTGAAAAAAAAAAACGCTATCTAAATATATTCCAGAAATAACAATGCAAACGAAGAGTTACGGCATACAGTTTGAGTTCTCAAGTCAGAAGCTTTTCTCTCCTTTTTTTAAGTTCTGCTTTGGAACGACTCGTAGGACATTCACATCATCTATACTGCTCTGTGTATGACAGTAAAAAAAAATGAAAGCTTCATAGCAACGACTGCCATGATACGCACCTTAACTATCAGCTGCCACAACTGTGTTCCAGAGTACTTATACACCAGGCACACTAATATTTCAACCCTTGATGCAGACGTTCACTGTACGTCTAATTATATGTAGCTGAATTGCCATGATAATGTGCAGCGCAAACGCCACCCAGACACCCCAGTTCCAATGCGGTCAAAATGCGACGCACCAATTAGTTACGCACGTCCCTGTGAGCATAAATGACACCAAATCTAACAATTGCACCTGGATCTGTCAATACATATAAATATGACAATGGCAAATTGGCGCTTTGCTGCCGTTGAGAACAGCAGATCAGCTAATAATTTTCAATTCGTGAATGTTTAGCTAATAAAAGCCAACACAATCAAGCTGCCCCTTCCGTCGATCCCATATCTCGCAAATAAAACAATGTGCTACAAGATTTTCTACCGTAGCGAGCGAGTAGCAGATTAACAGAGTTATATGTAGGTACAGTATCCGAAGCTCCCATAGAAAGCCCTATAAATAGATTATTTCATGCCAAGGCGTCTTGATCGTGAGTTTAAGAAACGAGCGTGACCTAACGTGACGTGCAATCGAAGGGTGGTCAGTTTTGCAAGAAAGCCTCAATTTTGCTAGTATTACATTTTTTTTCTTTAGAACCAGCCTGATTTATTATCATCAATTCAGCAGTAACATATCTGCGTTTTCCCTGTTTTGAATATGAATGATAAAAGAAAAATGTTTCACGTTGTGACTACCAAATTTATTCGGATTATGTTCATGATATCGTGAAGAACCGCCACAATGGTGACCTTTTATTTATTTTTTGTCACTTATTTTCCTCTAGGATGAAGGAATGTATGCTCCCAGCTGCTGGCAGGGGATGTTTCTACGAGGACGGACTCTTGGAACAACAGTGCTGCAAGCCGAGCATAATCTGCTATTAGCTACAAGCCCCAAATAATGGGTGCCCTGTGCCCTCGTAGTCTGTGCTTCGTACTTACCAAAACAGAAAAATAAACGATTCGTTGGACAGCCGTTTCTAATTTCGCCGAGTTACCTAAAATAGTCGTTTCTATCCTCGTCTGAACCAATGCCTTCTCAATGGCATGAAGACAATAGTTCATTTTTGGCAGATATGCTGACCGAACCACACTTACTTGCATATGCATAATTTAATAGGCATGTCAGCTGACTACTTTCTGCTTGTAGTTATTGGATGGCAGACGCATCTGATTTACTGCTATGCATGTTATTTCTAAGACGAGAGTCATTTCAAATGCAGCAAGATGAGTCTTAATAGCCATGCCCTACTTGAATAATCAAGTAAACACGGCTGAGCAGAGAACCGCGAGAACAGAAGACACAGACATGAGGTAATGTGTATATTCTTTTCATTTTTACGCAGTTTGGTACTACACAGGAAAGTCATGAGAGTCTCTCCAAATCTATCACTGTTAAGCACGTGGTCAAAAGAATATCAATTAAAACTGCACGAAGACAGGACCAACAGGACAAACAAAAAGCAACGAGGTTAACAAATGCTTGAGAAATAATGGATAAATAAGATAGATAGCTGCAAGATGTATACATGCGTGCGATACTCCATCACTCAACTGCAGTCATTCACGCCAGTTGACTAGGGGTGTAGGCTAACTCGGGCAGCTGTGAACATCAACGACGTTTCGGCCCTTTCGAAAAACAGCCTAATCGACTTCAGGCAGTACGAAAAGTGGGTGCCTAGATATGTAGGTTGTACTGGAGTTTCATCGTAACCACACACGCTGCAATCAACGCTCTCCGCCATTTTGGTCAACGAGAAACCGTTGATGAATTCAACAGCGAGAGGCAGGTAACACAATGTGGTTGCTTTGGATCAGAGAAACTACGGGGATGCCGAAATGTCGCGGCTGGCTTTTTTGTGACATTATTTTACAAACATGTAATTCATCACCTCTAAGAAAGACATTGTCGAGGCTCGATATCGATGCCTATAGCCGCTAGATTACCCGTCAAGAAGCACTATACCTTCCCTGTACAAAGCGGCATTACTCGATAAAAGAGCTTCATTCTTATGGCAAATACCTCTGTTAGGTGAACAATTTTCTGATGAAAGGCTTAAAAGACAAAAGAAGTACTAAAATTTACCACCGTACTTTATTTATCTTAACCTGCTGCGAAATTCCTTGGTTAAACTGCACTGTCACAATGCTCTCAGATTTAAGAACGTCAACATATAGAAAGTGCAACGTATTTGCTTTTAACGAGAGAAGACCAAGAAGTATTGGACAAGAAGCATTGCCCAGGCAGCATCGGTCCTTCCGCTGCAGGATCTGTTTGTTTCGTCAGTATGGTTGTTTAATTTTATAGTCAGGAGAAAGGGAAAGCCACACAATAACAGCCAAGCATGGTTGTTACAAGGGGCGGTTTTCGAATCCGCTAGATATGAATAGACCTCAGTGAGCATCTATCGCTTAGCTCTGTCGATGTGAACTAACGAACGAGGTGCGACGACCCGTCACCACGCAGCCCCTAAAGCTCAACACTTTTTGAGAGTGACAACCTTCGCGCGTTAGAACACCGCGCTTGACCCCTCGCCATTTCAGCGTCGCGCTGAACTGCCCATGTTCTCGTCGAGCTCATTTGCACATTTGAAGGGCTACATCTACGTTCGGCCATATTTTATGACGAAATATGTAAATGTCATCCACGCCCATAGAGAAACAGTGCGAGCCACCGCTTGGCCATGACGGTGTGATGATGAATGTGGCACACGAGAAACACTCGATTGCCTCACCTCGTGCGCACGCTGCAATCACAGCTACAGTCTAACACCGCGCTTAATTCACCTCCTGGCACACGTTGCGCACGCACCGTTCTCCATATATAACAACGGAAAGAGCTTCTTTGTTCTTCACGTGAGGAATAGAGGAAAGCCCTTGCGTCCAAGCATGGTCAATCGACGCTGCGTCGTCGAAGCCTTCCTTGTATTCACCATGCTTGCTGATTTCGGTCTAGCTATTCGGTCGCTCCATTCCCAAGTGCGCATAGTAAATGGTGAGTGATACTTCCAAACTTAACACACGCTTCCATTGACCTGAGATAACATCATAGAGTGTCCACGAAAACATCCAGCTCAAATTAGTTGCCCCCTCAAGAACTAGGATTGTGAAGTCAGTAGCATTTTTTAGGCTATCACTCTCAGTTACATATTAGAGAACATCACCTCTCACTTATTAATTGTAGCAAAGGTCTCGATTCGGTTGCTGTAAACCATGAATTCACCGCAGAAGCAACAACGAAACCAATTTTATGAACAGCATAAAAGCCCCAAAATGTTCTAGTTATCGATGAGGAGGGTTCTGTTGATAAAGCTGCCTCCTGAAGCTGCAGAAATGTCAGACAACCCCGTGAGCTAAGTGGCTGGAATTGTCATCCTTATTAAACAATTGTGAGCTTATTCCTAGGCGCCATGTTCCGAGATGTGGAAAATGATTTTTTTTTTCTATTAAGACCGGTTGCAACCAGGAAGAAGTCCTGCTATACGTGCTCATCATACGCAAATGACCCTTTCAAATGAAGTTATCGCTTTTGGCATACTTTTCAAAAAGCAGCCAACTCGCTTCGTTAATAGGACATTACTGGGTGTTCTAATTTCGCGCATCAGAAACCCACGGGCAAAGAGAAAAGAAACGCCAAGCACGCATGTTGATGTGTGTTTAGATTGCTTTATCCGTGCACTAGTGCCCTACGTTGAAACATAAAATTTGAAAGCATTAATATTTGTAAGTGAAATATCTGAAAGGACTCAATTTAACAATACTGCAGTGGGAAATCTGCACGACCTTACTAGTTCAATGAATAGAACACCGAGAAACGAATGTCTACTTTGGCGCCTGCCATTCATGCCAGTAATCGTCACACAGAACGTACAAGACCTTAAAGGGTCCGTAAGCCTTCGCTAAAAGTCAAGGACTGTTAACGTAGTCACACACCATCAAATCAATACTCATTATTCTGTTTTAGCAACGTTCAGAACCCTCTTCAAAACACCCAACTCAGAGTCACCCCATTTCATGCCGTGCATGCATGGACAACAGGAATTGTGCAAAAGCAAGCGCGCTAGGCTGATTGTTCTTGGAGTGAAGAATCTCGCTCAGCCACATTTCCCAGCTCATGTCCGTCAAAAGAAGTTGTAGTAAACACCAACCACTTTTGGACAATTTCCGAACTTTTCTAGTTTTTTTTAACTAACAAGTTCCATTTGAGCTCTCCGGTATTTTTTGTTGTAATATAGTGGCTATTTGGCTCCGCGATTTGCAACGATGAAGATGCTGCGGTGACTTTCTCATGATGAGCTGCGCACTGCACTTGACAGCGAGTACGCGAAATAGCAGCAAACGCCTGAGAAGTACAAGCACGCTCAAGCATCATGGTCACGTTACCTTAAGAGTACCCTACAAAGCACCACAGTGATTATCTTCTCACTGTCAACGCGCCCCCTTTTTCTCAAACTGTAAGAAAAACCTTATTAGCTCTGTCGGTTCAGAGGACCTTACAACTAAACACTCCATGGCATGTTATAACGAAGGCTGATAAGTTACCTGCTACTGTACAACAAGTGCAAGAAGAATTACAACTCCAAAAGACGCAAACGAGTATGTTTACAGCGCGTGAAATGTCAATCCGTCCACAAACAAAAAAAAGACGACAGTAGTGTGTGTTCTCTCGTAATGACCACCGTTAATTTAGCTGGCGAATCCCCGATACAGACACCCCGGTCAGTCATACTGCACATGTTAACTCCAAATTCAACCAAATGTCTACAAGCACTTCCGGCACTTACCAAGTATAGGCATTAAAAAGCCTTGCTGATCAAGTCTGGTGAAATACAAGCCGCGAGCGTTCAGACGATCAGTGTTTAGCAGCCTTTCATGACAGCGAATTTTCTCAAATGCACGCAGGTGAATGTCATTTCCGTGGCAGCGACTTGAAGCAAGGCTACCTGACGCTGAAAGATGGACGATGCTATGAAGCTGCCTGCGTTCCCGGAGAAGGCAGAGCTGTGTTCAGATTGTAAGTTGCTCGCAGCACTATCTCCTACACTAGCACATTATAGAAGTTGTATGCGCGACAGTACCACTGTATCGTGCTTATTAGCGCTGTTTTTAAGGAGAGAGTTTATTAATAAAGAAGACTTGAAATGTTCTGGCCAGCTACTCAGCACAGAGGAATGAGATTATAAGTTAAAGATAGAAAGGTAATGTTGGCTGAGGTGAACACGATGGTTTGAACTTGTGTACATGAAGCACGAGAGCTCGACTTGCAGGATCAAATTTAGCCCAATGCCATCTACGAACTTCAAGAAAGCGTTTAGAAATAGGCGACCCCGTTAACGTTCTGGTCACGGCCACAGGGTTGCTGTTTCCAACAAATATCAATTTTTCAGGCTCGTTCAACATCGTACAAGAGATCATGGTTCTTTTGTGCGAGACTTTCAGATATAAGCATTCGCCATGAATATAACTAGAGCAGATCCAACGACAACATATCTCGAAGTAGTGTTCTTGTTTTTGTTATTTAGAGACATGCTGTTGTTGTTGGGTCACATATAATAAAGCACACATTTAATAATACACAACCACACATTATGGTTTAATGCAAGTCTTATCCGCAGTAAAACAAAACTATCTCAAGGCAGTAATTCAATTTGGTAATGTCTAGTTTTCGTTGAAGTCTACACTCATTTCACAACTACATCCTGCACCATTACCATCAAAGTAGCCCATAGCAGTTTGAGGGATATAGCGGACCTCGTCAGCCTATCTTTTTCTTACCAAACCCTCATTTATTCTCTGACACTCATCCCCACACCTAAACACATATTCATCCAAGCTCACTTGGCTATATACTTATTCTTTCCTCAATTAGAACTTCTCATCTCGCCACGCTTCTCCGCCCTTGTAATTTTCCGCGTTTTTCACCCTTTCCACGTAATATATGTTCTGTTTTTTTTTTTTCTTTTTCTCCCGCAGAGTTCGTCAATGCGGGCGAAGTGATTATGGAAGATATTGTTGGGTCTCGGATGGCTACTTGAGCACGCGATGCTGTCACCAAGCGGTACTTTGTCAATAAAGATCACCCAGAATAGGGACTATTCTGCTCTTTTGTAAATATTCTCCCGCAGAGAGACTTGGGTATTGTGTGGCAAGGCTGTTTCTACGAGATTCAAAGCTCGTTAAAGGAAAAGTCAATTACCGGGGAAGGGCGCATAGGTTGGACGGCCAATATGGCGTGTACAGCATTTGTCAAGAGTTCTGTCGTCATTGTGCGTGCAACCGGGAATGGTGTCGTGCTACGCATACTGAAGCTCCTGCGCGATCCATTTGCACCAAGTTCTCGGACATGGCAAGCAGCACCGTAATTTTTCATAACCGTTGCAGCGCCAGACGCACAGCAACTTCGGCCAGGTGACAGGTTTCGATAATCGAGGACTGCCTTGAAACTTGTAACCAACACTATACATGAGTGAAAGTAAATCAAGCATGTTTAGCTCAGCAAGCAAGACAGCGGCGGAGCTAAAACACTGGTGATAACAAACATTTCAAGGGGCTGATGACCATACACATTCTAGAATGCCATATAAATGTTCATTAGCCCACCAAAGAGTCCTGTTTGCAAAGATGTTATACCGTCAACCACTTTCGCCGATAAAAAGAAACACTGGCCCATGACCAACAGCAGAGTCCCAAAATATTTTATGGCAAATACAAGGATCTCAGATTTGTATTAAATCTCCGTGTTTTAGCTCACTCTCGCGAATGTCTAATAGAGCAGGCAATATATGCGTCATGCATGTTTAAGTTTGTCATCCTCATAAGACCAGAAGAGCGCAGGGTAATAATCGGTTTTCAGGTCGGCTTTTACCGACTGGTGTCTTACTAACATGAAAATAATGTTTTTTTCTCTTTTTTTTTAGATGCCATAGGCGGCACCTTCGTATACGTGGAGAAACCAAACATCTCCCCATGTTTGTTGCAGTGAAAACATGTGTTATCAGGTTCATGTTGGTACACGTAGTTGCATTGTTCATTTCGCCTGCAATACCGCAAACTTATTCGCCCTCGGACACTATTCAACGTTTTCATTTGTCCATGGGACTGTGCATTTCCATGCGCGTCCTTGCACTTTCTCTTCAATGCCTTAATTGCTTTACTAGTGTACGGAACTTAGAATGTACTTTACTTTAAGACTATCACGAGTGTTTATCAGTGCCAATTTGCGCGATTTCATTTCATGCAATAAGGTGCAACCGCCAACACAAAGCCGCCAACTATCTTTACAAGATCAGCGAATGTCGAACATACTAAAGAGAAATTAAAGCGCGCTCCTCGTTCTGCCCCAGGTATTCTTTTAGCTGCATCCGGGATATCCGCATGTCAGTGAAAAATACATACGTATATAAGGAAGAGAGAACACATAGTGAAAGAAATCGGCCCAAATGGCACTGGCTTGGCATTGTGAGTGCTGCGGCATCAGGTGACGTCGTCGTTATAAAGCTACTCGCACAGCTACAGAGTGAAAAACAGATGCTTTCGTCACCGTAAGCTGCCCGGGGGTCCCCTTCAGAATCGTACAGCTGTGCCCGTGCAGTGCTTAAGCACTTCTTTTCCGTAAATTATGATCCGAAAATCTGATAATATTCAACTGGGGTGACTAAAGCACTCTAAATGCATCATTTTCGTATGTATCGTCGCTGTATCGCTTATGGCTGAGAGTGGCGTTTACGAAATCCCACTCCTTCCATATTCAAATGGCCGATAATCCGTTGTGCGACTCCTGTATAATGTCAGAAGGGGTCATTCGAAGCACTTTGTTGAAGTAAATAAAGGAAGAGCAAATGCCAATGGCAGCCCGCCGCTATTTGACGCAGAGCTGACAGAGCGACGCCGCACAAGTTGACGAAGGGTAATAAACAGTGACAACTTTTACGACGTCTTCGGTGCGACGAGGCTGCGTTCCCTTCAAACGATCGACCGCCGTTTGGAGTCGGCCGCGTGTGAATACGCAAACACCGGATATGGGGGCGCAATGCGTCTTACCAAAGGGCGCGGGGTATAGGGGCTGTATCGTCGTAAATATAGGCGCCGTAGGTCCATTAACTGTACAGTCGGGGATCAAAGGCCGGCATTGGGCAATTAGCGTCTTCCCGCCAGGTTAACGAGCCGGAGAGGGCGGCCGTAAGTTTGCGTCAACGTCACCGCTATCTGGCGTGTCTCGGCGCGGCGCTCCGCGGAAGCCGTCAGTGCATCCCGGCGCTGACCTGTGCGGGCATCCATATATTGCGCGCGCAGCTCCGAGAGCAAGTTGCTCATCACGACCGGCTCCTGGCGTTCCGTTCACGAGCCGGCCTAATGCGATTCAACGAGATTTACGCGATCACGAGTAAGCGAGCAAAAAAGAAAAATTACGTAGTAGAAGGTTGCGCGCGAAACTAAGTATATACGGATGAAATGAAGTGCCACACAATCAGTCGACATGTATGGGTATGACAGTAGCATATGTGCTGTGAGAAACAGAATAAAGAGAGTGAGTGTGACGCTGCGTGACATCTCGCTTTCTCGTTACGGATGGTAAGATGGCAAACTACTAGTCTACGTTACATTACAGTCGGGAGTGATTTTCAGTATGTACACCTAGTGAACGAGGTGTGTTCATCTGTAACAATATATAACTTTTATTTACCGGTGCAGTGCACGTTAGTTCATTGTACTGAAAGATGACAATGTGAAAATTAAGTTTACAGTATGAAATTGAAAATGTAACCACTGTTACGGCTACAAGTGAGAACTGGCCTCTGCCGCTGCGAAGCAACTTCGCTGTATCGCTTGTGGCGGAGAGTGGCGTTTACGAACGCCCATTCCTTCCGTATTTAAATGGCCGGTTATCCGTCGTGCGAATCCTGTAGATGTCAGGAGCCAACCACGCACATTTTCTGTACACCTGTCCTCAGCACCTCGTCCATCGCCTCTCTCTCCACACCACTTGGGACCGGCTTGACTCCAAATCATCTTCTGAGTCTAACAGTCGGGTACTATGACTGCACTGCCCCATCCGTCGCTGGCACAAAAAGCTATTCGCGCACTAGCGCACTTCTTGAAGTTCACCGGCCTGAGTGACCATTCATAGTCCTATCTTGCAACCTCACTATCTCACTCTTTTCTTTCTATTATCCTTTGCCCCAGCGTAGGGTAGCAAACAGAAAAATTGACTGGTTGACCTCTTTTTTACTGTAAACCAAATTGTCCCCTAAGGGGTTTTTTCCGTCTATAACTTATACTCTTTCAGGGTGTGGGACAGTAAAGCCCCCTTCAGAGGCAAAAAGGGTGCGAATCGGTTTACAGTGTTCCTGCCTTTCCTACCCTTACTTTGTCTGTCTCTCTCTCTCTTCCTCTCTGAACATCCGCGCCATACAGGGACATGATACTACAGGTTGCATAGCAGTGTTTCATCACAGATTGAGAAGCAAAGTAGAAGTTGCATCTTTGTTGAACATGTTCCTCAAAGGGCGGTTATGTAACTCCGTAGAGCTTGAGCCTGTTAGACCTGAGCAAGCAGGTAATCGTTTTATTTCTAGCATGTATCCTATATCAATGAGCGATTAAGCCTTGTTTATTAAGGCCGTTATCCACAGAAACACCATGCGAATGTCGGGATTGAAAGCAATAAGTTACGGGATCGTTTACGAAAGCGTGACAGTGAGTCTCTTTTGACTCGTGTACCGGAAGTCCCGTCACATAGGATTTATTACAACGCTGGCCAATATTTGCGAATGGATAACGTGACCCATTGTCGGTGTGGTTCTTTTTTAATATTTTTATGCATATTTATAGCAGCGACACGGAAGGAGCCAAGTTTTGTCGGTATTAATGTCGTCACGAACGCTACCCTTCGTTAAACTTGAGTGTGACAACTTGACACGTTAAAACAAAGACTCCTGTGAATATTGTGAATTTTCATTCACAATATCAACAGGAGCCTTTGCTTCCCCAGAAATTGCAAAGTACTTTGCGAAGCACTTTGAGCGTCGAGTCGCGCGGTAATTTTGCGTGAATTCGCGGGCTTCTTTCACGCTCGGAAAAACACTTATGTAGCACGTATGAGCAACAGATAGCTGTATCGTGAGTTTGTCATGTGGCTCTACAATTTTCTCATTGGCGCTTTTCATCTAATCGTAATATTTGAGAAGTTAATTAATTAAGACTAAATATGAAATTAGGCAGAATGAAAAAAATAATCTGAGTATCTCCAAGCGACGGCAAATGACATTACCTTGGTTATGTCGTGCTTCGTGGCATTTGCATATATTTAAATCTTGGTGCATGATAGATGGGACACCCAGTACATACCCTCCATACATTTAAAGCTAAGATAAAGGTAGATTTGGAGGTATCCAGCGTTCCTTACTTCAATAATGATATTACTTGCCCAATTATGAATTTTTTGAATAGTTCGAATGCTGTTGATCCTGCCTATAAACTGATAACAGCGTAAATTTTACAAAAGCGCACCACAGGTAGCTTTGACACCAACTTTTCGTGTCACAGCCTGTGCATAACAGAACGTTTGACGCTAGAGTTGCGCGGAAAGTGGTCCTGTAAACTTTAATAAAACCTACAGTACCTTAAGTATTCATTAAAAATGACCACAATGTTCAAAAAACGAGAAATTCCATGCTACCATCATACAACATAAAGAGCGCCGGTTACCTGCAAAATGTGACAATGCACGCCTTTATAGAATTTACTCGATCACAGTACACAGTTCACCGAGCAACTAAAGATCTCAAAATAACTTTCCTCTCGAGCTCTGTGGTTTTTCCGTAAAAGAGCTTTCTTCTTTTACTATCTCTCTCGATATCTGCACACTTGTTTTCCGTGTCGCACTGGTAGCATGCCATATTCTCCAGTTCTGCATGAAAAATGGATGCATTATGGTCGTTGTGTGTTGACTGTTGCCACAGCAGACATCAGGCGCAAGCTGCCCTACCGGTAAGAGTCTTTCTGGTGCACCGCCTCCTCCATGGATGACCGTCAATACAGTGGCACCCAACAGCCGAACACGCGCGCAGCTGCCATAAGCTTAAAAAACATTGACCAATGAAAGTGTCACACAGTTTTCTGCAGTCTCCGAATAAGTTTTTGTTTGATATTTTCTAGGTGTGATGCTTAAAAACGCTGTTATACATATACACTAAGGTATTGGTGTCTAGTTATGAAAACACTGAACAACTGAGTGAACTATATTGATACGCTGCTACAAGCTGATATTTTCAATGTCCATATCGGTCTTGGACACGGTACTGGCCTTGTTGTAGATAGGTCAAACAAGGTTATGAGTATTCCTTGTAGTTTCGATTAGTGTTAATAAAATGTCATTTAATTTATATTTAACATCGAGTGAACAGCCGACACGAAAAGCATTGCTTAGCAACCCAGCGCCTACATTGTCAAACAGTATACAATGACGTCTCAACCAAAGTACATGCTACATTCTTATAGAATCACTCGGTACGGTAAGAATTATTCCACGGCGCCTCGCAATACTGCAGTGAAAATTCGAAAGGTAATTAAAAAAAGTACTCGCTGGGAATTACACGTTTCGATTCTGAAAATGTGAGTTGCTGCTTCCACCGCGCCTAAGAAATTACGCCTTATCCTGCAACCTGCCCCGTCAAGAATGTCAAACAGCCATTTGTCAAGATGGAATAACACGCTAGCATAAGCTTCCGTGTCATTACTGACTATTGTTTCGAGCCACGCGTCAACAAAAGTCTTGGCTAACGAGGAACTGCGTGTCGCTCGTGCCGCTTAGTAGCGATAAGAACAACGCACTTTATTTATACACGCAAAAAATGTTGCGTGAAGTTTACGATATCAAGCGGAAGAAACTAATTCGTGAGAATATGCACAGCGCCTTCGATGATTAGCTGAACATGAGTCTAGCTGGCCCTGAAATGCCAAATCCTGACTCGCTACCAACAACCGATAGTAAACATATCGAGTCATACCTGTCACACTTGTCATTTAGAGTCAAGCTTGTCAAGCGCGGAATGCAGTGTTTTGTCGCGAGCACTTGACTCTTGTCCGGCAACCGGAGGTTGCAACGAATTTCAGCTTTGTAAGGACGCTTATAACTTTGAAAGAAACGTGCTACTGTGTTAGTACTTCTACGACCGTCCATCATCTTAACACACAATTTGTTCGTTGCCTTCTGGTAAACACTGCCCTTCTCCTACCGAGCGTGATAAACGTCTCCGCTTATAAATAACAGCTGTGCAGAGTAAGCGTAGATAAATCATGATCGACGCTCAGTCGGAACCTGGACGTTCAAGAGGATGAGGTGATTGAAATGTTGGCAAGATGCGAAGACATAACTATATAACCCTGCGGATAAAGGAAGGGGCAGTGGTCGGTGATGCATACAATTATATATCTGAATTTCTGAAGCTCAGAGTCAACATCGGACAAAATTTTATAGGCGCCTTAGCTGTATACGACCGAGCGAACTAGTTTAAACGTATTGGATTCTCAGGGCTACTATACCTACGAGTTTTTATCTGCCTTGTTCGCGTGTCGGTGCTGATGGTACGTACCGCTTGCGCGATCCACGGCTCCACTCAATTAGTTGCACTGTTCGAGGCTTGTTGAGCCAACATTTGTAGACAAAAAAGTATCTATTAAACGTTGTGTTGAGCGACCGACGCCATTTCCCAAAACAAGCCGCGAAATAGCTCTCGGAAAATCGCAGCGATCGCTGCGACGTTGCAACTCTGCGACCAACCGGTTGGTCGCAGCCGAAAATTGCGGGGATATGGCACTGCGACTGCGATTTTCCTCGCAGGCGACAGAAATCGCACTTCCGGTGCGATGAAAATCGCATCATGTGAAACAGCCTTGATACAACAATTTTCGGCTCTGGTGGGCGTGGTGGTTTGGCTCCATGTGCGTGGCGGTTTTACTTCCTGTGCGTGGCGGTTTCCCGCCAGTTGTGCCTTAGCACAGGTGTCAAAACGGATGATGGATGGCCTATTGTTATACCCCTCGCCACCGCCGATGCCTCTTTCACAGGTGTCGCGATACTTGGCGGCGGCACGTCCCACCAATCGTTGTACCCCTTTGTCTCGTGTCGTAGAGATCGCGCTAGCACTATTATCAGCAGTTGCCCTTTGGACTCGCTTATGGACGGACGCTCGTTTAACCACGTCTTCCAGGATCCTGACGTCTATCCTGACGATGCCGTGCAGTGTGCCGTGGCTATGAACGCTGTGGCTCATACGCTAGTCTATGACGATGGCGCGGACTTTGCGCAGCAAACGCACTACTTGGCCATCGCGCCGGGCGAAAACAAGACGCCGGTGCCCTTGCTCTTTGACGAACACGCCGAAGATGCTCAATATAGTCAATAATGATAATATATAAATTCACTATAGCAATATTCACTATAGCAGACCCACCATAGTCACAGCTTCGCGGGCTTCACAGTAGTGGTAGGGCTCTAACTTTTTTTTTTTTTTTTTTTTTTTTTACTGCAAAGACATTTTTCATCAGGAATGTGTACCACGTGGTCAGATGGTAAACAAGAAAGTCTACCAAGGAAGTCAAGCCTGTTTTAAGCATGATGTGTGCAGTAAGAAGCCTGAATTGTGGGAAAACCAGACTTGTATGTTGCATCATAACAATGCGCCGACTCGCGCTTCGTTTCTTGTGCGCAGCTATATAGCGAAACATCCCACTCCCGTTGTGCCCCATCCGCCGTATTCTCCGGACCTCGCCCAAGCAGACTTTTTCCTGTTTCCCAAACTTAAAACCACGTTGAAGGACGTCGTTTCCAAATTATGGAGGAGATTCAGGACAATACGACAAGAGTCCTGCGCGCCATCCTAGAAAGTGCGTTCTGGGAGGCGTACCAAAAATAGAAGAAACAGGGGGAACAGTGTATCGCCAGTAGATGTAACTACTTTTAGGGCGACAGTGCCTTAATTGTTGTTCAATAAGCAATATAGATGTTATAGCAAAAGTTCGGTTTCTTTTTGAACACACCTCGTAATATAAGCCGGAAAAAGCTCAGATGCCTTGTTTATGCTAATGCGTAATTCATTATTAAAAGAGCTATTCAGATCTGGTAGGCAGTAAAACTAGACGATCAATATCTTCATGGAAGATAGTTTGCAGGCAACACAAGCAATTTCAATATCGGGATCAGTATTTACGACGAATAGCGTCAGACTTGTTTTAATGCTCAGCAAGACACCGTCATCCCTCTTGCAAGTTCGATCGTATCTGTATTTATTGTAAATACTTGCTAAGGCATACATTTTGTTGTCAGATATAGCAGGGTGTAGCCAAGTCTCGGTGAAAGCGATAGCATCAGAACTGCTATCATAAATAAAACACGAAGTGCGATCGCGCTTGCACATTAGGCTACGTGTTCTAGCGAATGACAGTGATAATGAAGGAACGCTTTGAACAGGTTTTGCTGTAAGGTGATTGCTCGCACACGTGTCAAGGCATAGCTACCTTCTTATGGCGACGACGGCCTTAGTGATGCTATCATAGATGTGCGTTTCTCGAGTCGATACCGAGCTTGTCCACCGACAACTTATGGGATCTATTCTTAGTTCTCGCGAATTCAGATCAACTACTTTCTGGCCTGTCGAGCTGCGATCGAGAAAAAAGCTGCTCGCACAGAAAATGCTGTTCCCATATATATATATATATATATATATATATATATATATATATATAATTGGAGCGTTAAGAATATTAAAACATTGCCTTATGCGGGTAATGTTGGATTGTGTTTAACTGGTGAAATCCCGTTAAGATTTACCAACTCAGTCAGGCCCGCTGTTTTTTCGCATGCACCTAAGGTGCAGCTTTGAATAAGGACCAGTGGTTCAATTAGGCAGGTTAAATTGTCAATATAAATATCCAATTTGTAGCTTCAAACATCAAGTTTCCCACTCTAAATCAGCAAAATATTCTATAAAACCTGAGGTGTCCGACATTGGTAGAAAGTATAAGCGCTTAGCAAGAAGGTTTACGCACGGGATTTGATATTTTAATCCACACGCATTCAAGTCTCAAGATCGTTCATCGATCCTGGACGCGTAAAGTGTGGATTTTCATGCTATAAGGACACCGACCTTTTTTTTTTATGTGTATAACCACAATCTCCTCTGAAGAAGGAATATTCATCTACTATTCGTGCGAGTGTGACTATTCGTGCGAGCTGTATAAGGCAGTCACGCAAATATGTTAACTCGTTGTCCCAGGCGCTTGCGGGGAACGCTTAACATTTTCGGTTTGAGTTACCTCGCGTTTTGATAATACATACTAACTTTCTTTGACGCGATTGAGACTTCTTTGTGGCCCGCTGCAGTTTTCAAATGCCTGGAAATTGACAAGGTGCCATAAAACGGGCGGGAAACGCATCCGACAGGCCACACTTCTGGCTTGTTTACAATTTCAATGACTTCGTAATTCTAGAACAAAGTGAAAAGAGCTATATGTCTAGTACTCCGTTTCGTGCCTAGCACACGTCACCGCCCTGTTCGCACCAGTGAAGCACAAATACGTAGTTCCTCCACATTCGACCACTCAGGAGGGTGGTGCGGCGCTTAAGATGAGAGTGTGAAATTACACATTTGCATTTTTTAAATAATATTGCTCGAGCGTAGACCGCACGGTGCCAGCGGCCTTGATGTGGCTATAGGGACACTTCTGAAGCGAACAGAGCAGCAGAATACATTCGAAGTGGAAGTCGGCTTGCACGCCCTCGCATACTGTCGCCGATTCCGCCACCTCTCGCAGCTATACAAGGCCGCGGTCGATGCTCGCGCGATATTATTAATACGTCGCAAAGGTGTACACACCTTAGCGGTACGGAAAGCACACTGGCGGCTTTTGTAGCTGGCTTACCGGGCTTGCTGGACCGAGGCGGAAATGTGCGCACACGACCAACTGCAGAATGTAGTAGCGTGCTCTCGCTCTAACCACGAGTGTCCACTGCCGCAATACACGCGAATCCTTGCACTGGTTATGGCGGATGATCGGCACCTCGGAGTGGGAAAAAAAAATTCCGATTGTCTTGAGACAGATTGACGCAGTTCGCGCACATCTGCATGAAGCGAGACGTTTTCCGCGGGTATCTCTTGCACTTCATTTTGTCCGAGTATACCCAGCTGTCCATTGTCACGAGGCCACCGACTGGATGAGGCTGAGAATCTCGAGCGAGACGTTACGGCAGACGGCGCACGCAGCTCTCGGATAAGGCGTACAATCTCCCAGGTTGTGTCGAAATGACCAATATGACCAATATCAGATTGAAGATTCGCTCTCGAAGGACCACGCCGCCTCACACACTGGACGCATTTGTACCTGCTGGAGCCAGAGGGAATCAAAAGTTATGTTTTCAGCCTGAATGCTCAATCACTTGTATAGCGAAACCTAACCTTGCACAATGCGCAGGGTAGAAACTGCTGTCGGCCACGGATAGGCTCGGATCAGTATGCCCGCACATGTCCACCATGCTAGCCATCTCGAAAAATTGACGCCGCGTGACGCTGCATTTTATCAGAGTGTGAAAAAGATAACCACGGCGCCGTTATCATGACGCACACATAACCCAAGGATGTTTCTGAACGCACTGTACCCCTTTAGCGCGAAGCATTCTTCTCCAAGTACAGCCACGTTTTCTTTTTCTTTTTTTTTTCTTTTTTTTTTTTTTTGCGGGCGGGCGGGGTATCTCACGCTTTAAGTGGGCCGTTCCCGGGGAAAGTGCAGTGTAAAATCATCTGCGCAAGAGTGACAGGATATATGCCAATGGCGTGACTGGGTATGCGCACCGGATATGTGCACGGGCTATGTCACACTGGGGACGTGCGACTGGATTTTTGTGCGCTTTCGATCGTATAACTTACCACTACAAACATTCCCCCTTACTTACTATAAATGTAAGCACTACGACATATGATAGACATGCAACATAGACATAGCTACGACATACGACATAGCTGTTCGCTGCACAATATTTACATTATGCATGACATTTGCATTATTTAAATTAAATTACAGCCGTTCAATAGAAATCATGAATGCTTCGCATTACGTAGACTTCAACTACAGCTGAGCCTGCCAAATTGTTTTTCACGTACAAATTATGTCCAAGAAAGGAATATTAAAAAGTTCTGTATCCGTACTTCTCAGCTACAATTGGCCCTATAAGCGCAATAATGTCTATTCTGAATTCCCCAAGACATATTTATGATAAATATACCTTTGGTGCCCCCTTACGAAGCAAATATATCTTTTCAAAAAGATTGGTTGAGATTACTATTACAAGCCTTGTTAATTAATCATACGAAGAAACAACGAGTTCACAACAAGAACCAGCCCTTTAATTTTCAACTGTTCTTTTTATTTCTTTCTTTTCAAATCTGAGTTATCACGTCGAACGTTTAAATTTTATCGTTACACGTCTTACCAACTACCAGTCAGCTTTAATACAGGATCACTGTAATTACAGGTAAGGACGATTCAAATCACACAGGTATGCGTGTGTGAGTGACAAGAAAATTGCCACCAGCAAGCATTCTAATGTAGTGATTTGGGCTTGTTGGTATGACATCGTGAGGCTTATAGTGCGTGAAAAGACAAGGACGAAGGGAGAGGTGACACACACATGCGCTAACTGGCAACAATATTTATTTCGAGAAAAGGACCCACACATATATACAACTTTTTCGCATACATCATCATCAAGCATTCTAAGCATTCAAGCATCCTAAGCGTTAGCTAGCAAACCTATGTTCAGTTGTTACGAAACCTTATTGGAGACCTATTTTGTAAGTACTTAAAGATAATTCAACCCCTGTGGTATCTCGCTGCTTAACAAAGTATTACTTAGCGCTTTGTCCTAAAGGCAGAGTAAGATGCCTTTATATATATACATATACATATATATATATATATATATATATATATATATATATATATATATATATATATATATATATATCCCTCTCTCTCATACAAGCGGGGGTGTCATGGGCAATTTAATACAGAGCAATATAGAGTACGCTGACTCTACTCGAAGACATCTACGCACTCAAAAGTCAGAGCGAATGAGCTTACTGAGCCACGATGTGACGCATTAATATACTTAATCAACATCATATGCAAGGCCACTTTACCCTTTGAAACAACTTCAGCTGCGCGAGCAATTCGACTACTTCGAAAGCACTTTCACGATGAAAAGTACATTCCTCCAAAACATAAATATTATTATTATTATTATATTATTATTATTAACCTTTACAAAACCCTTACTTCAATCCGGCAACACTTATTTGCTGAAAGACGCCTGACCCTAGACTTCGCCTTTGCGGATCTCCGAGGCAAAATAAAGCTCTGTTTAACCTCCGAAGGATGGCGACACCATAGCAATGCACAACGGTGGTTTCTCTGTTTCTTCGAGATGTGGCGCTGCTGCTTCACCAGGATCTTGAACGATGGAGTGAATCCGAACTTGAAACGCTGAATGTAAAAAGTGACTGTTAACAGCCTCAAATTACGTAGAAGCACTAAAATAATGCGAGTTACATTTGTTTCACACAGGCCCTGTTTACAACACCAGGCCTACGCATCTCCTGACATTTGAGCCTTCCTATCTTTCGCGAATGTAATGCAGCTGGACGCGTTTGCGTGCGAGCGTGCGTGTGTTGATTTAATGCATTGTTAAGTCTTGAACGTATCAAAGCAACACCTGGGCAATA
Organism: Dermacentor silvarum; assembly: GCF_013339745.2. NCBI lineage: Eukaryota > Metazoa > Arthropoda > Arachnida > Ixodida > Ixodidae > Dermacentor > Dermacentor silvarum. The sequence continues at coordinate 45,908,208 of NC_051157.2, read as the reverse complement.
GTAAGCGTCGTACCTAAGCCTGACCACCTGGGGTACTTTAACACACAACCACAGCACAGTACGCGAGCGTTTTTGCGCTATGTTGGCTTTGTCTACATTGGAATTCTAGTACACTCTAATTGGAATGCAGCTTACGCGACCCCACACCGAACCCGAGACCCCTTGCGCAGCACATTGCCGTGTGCGTGTGTGTGTGTGTGTGTGTGTGTGTGTGTGTGTGTGTGTGTGTGTGTGTGTGTGTGTGTGTGCGTGCGTGCGTGCGTGCGTGCGTGCGTGCGTGCGTGCGTGCGTGCGTGCGTGTGGGTGCAGTGGCCGGACATCAACGGTACCACGCCACAAAGACGACACGGAACTAGGTTCGTCCGATAATCACCATCATTACCACGTCCGCTGAAGTACGTCTGTAAGTGGTACAATTTCAGCCCATGCAGCGTTTCCACTGTCGTTTTGCGAATCATATAAGTCAAGATTCGCTTAGAAAACGCTCCCAGAACCGTCGCAATACTTGCAGAGATTTTTGTGGCTTACATGCGATCTTGACACATATAAATTCGCGATCGAACAAAGTCCGCGCCACCAGGATAACAACCGACTGGTAGTCAGGGTAGTGTTAAGTGTATATATATAGAGCTTGACGTAGTCTGAATGTGGCACCGGCGTAAAAGAAGTTTAGCAGAGACCACGATGGCGAAGTGAAATACGGAATACCGAAAAACAAATGAAACACTGTGTTTATCTGCAAGTGAACAAAACAGTATGACTGCGTAAAAGCGCAAAAATTGAGATTATAACTAAATCTGACATCCAGACGTGTCCCATAGCCTTTTCCTGGAGCATATCCATAGACTCCAGCTAAGTCTGTGCTTTGGTTGGTCGCGACGGCCTTGGCATGGCGTTGCGACCAAAATGTCAAGTGTCGCGGCCCACCGAGATTCACGAACCGGTTCATCATTAGAGAGAGAGAGAAAGATTTGATGGGAAAGGGCATTATTTTCTGCTTCCCTACAGGGAGCACGGCTCAGCAACTGTGGGAATAGAGGATAGGGGAGGAAGAGAGATGGTTGTGGACGGAAAGGCAGGTGGCACAAGGGCGCGAGCAATAGTGTAATAGCGACACTAAAGTCCGGTCTCCTCCAGGTGCTCTATCAAGCACAGGAAGGCCCGAGACTTATGGCGTGCTGGGAATAGGCGCCACTGTGTGGAGTCCGATGGGAGGCCGAGGTGTCGAAGCGTCTTGCAAAAGCGGGAACGCTCAGCGTTGAAAGCTGGGCAGGTGCAGAGCAGGTGGTCGACAGTTTCATCTTGACCGCACCTGCCACAAGCTGGAGAGGAGGCCCATCCCTTGCAGAAGAGTAGCAATCCACACGCTGCGGGTCAGCAGCTTTAGCAGCATGCATGGTCCACTCTTGACATGAGAGTGACATGTCCGGCTGCGGACAGGGGGTTTTACCAGTGGCTACTCGTGGGTATAGGTGAATTTAAACCAGGAGCTCCAGTAGGGTATGTTTGGTGTAGTTTGATGCCACCATAGCTAGGTAAAAAAAGGCGTCGCGGCACTATGTGCCGCCTTCGCCGGTGTGTATGCCTGCTCGTTGATGGCAATCCCTACATGTGAGGGCAGCCAGTACAATGCCACAGACAACCCGCTGGCCCGAAGAGCTAGGTGCTTCCTATGCAGCATGACTGTGCTAAAGATATTTTTGTCCGTTCGGAGGAGAGACTAGAGTGCTGGGAGGGAGTCGCACATGACGGCTAAGGGGCCTTCAGGAAGGTCTTCTGCAAGGAGATCCGTTACGAGATCAAGGCCCGCAATGTCGGCAGTTGTGGATGTCGCCGGGAATGCTAGTCGACATTGCAAGGAGGGAGTGTAGGGATGGGACTAACGACACTTCAGTTGCTGATCCGGATTCAAGTAGAACTGTGCCATCCGAGTAAATTTGGACGTGCCGCCGAAGCTGCTCCTGGATTTTGCAGGCTGTGGCTTGCTGGTGCGCACAGGCCGGAGACCGCTTCTTGTTGACTTAATTCGATAGAAAGACACATCTAGCGGCTTCTCGTGTGGTGATGGTTGCAGGATGGGGGAGGTGTCGCCTCTCTGATGTTGCCCGAATACAGCTTGCTCAGGCTCTCCATCCGCGAGTACGGACAACCTCGTAGGCGAAAGACCATGACCTCTCGATCTGATGCATGGGACAGCCTGTCGATTTGATTGAGTCCTCTCTGCATAAGAAGAAGCGAAAGAAGGACTTAGGTAGCCAAAGGATCTTCCGAATGGGCTTTGC